>NC_081566.1:35911429-35932508 GCF_022355385.1 Mustela nigripes | reverse complement strand
TTTGAGGGACAAAAGTATTATAAACAGCTATAGCTACAATAATTTGTTAATGGATGCACAGTATAAAAAAGATGTAAAGTGTGACATCAGAAACATAAAATGTGTGTGTCAAGTGAATAAAATGGTAGAGTTTTTGTATATGATTGTTAAAATTTTTCAAGTAAACCTCAATAACCACAAAACAAAAGTCTGTAGTAGATACAAGGTAAAGAGAAGGGAATATACCATTATGGAAAATCACAACAAAAGATAGCAAGAAAGGAAGAAAGGAACTATAAAACAGCCAGAAAATAATCAATAAGATGACAATGTATCCTTATCTATAAATAATTTCTTTAAATGTAAGCAGACTAAGTTGTTCGAAGGCATACAGTGACTGAAAAGATTAAGAAAACAAGACCCAAGTATATACTGTCTATAAGAGACTAACTGCAGCTCAAAGTGAAGTGATGAAAAAAATGAGCAAGTGTAGCTGTATTTGTATCAGACAAGACAGACTAAGTCAAAAGCTGTAACAGGAGAGAAAGAAGGTCATTATATGATGATAAAGGGATCAGTTTGTGGACGGTACAATTGTAAATGTATACACACACACACACACACACACATACACACACACACATACATCTTACATCAGAACATGCAAAGATATCAGGGAAATACTAACAGATCTGAAGGGAGTAATAGATATCAATGTGATAATAGAGAACTTTAATACCTACTTTCAACAATGGGTAAATCATCCAGGTAGAAAATCAATAAAGGAACACTGAACATTGGACTTGAATCATATTTTAGATCAAACAGTCTTAGCAGATAATATACAGAATTTCCATCCAACAGCAGAAGAATACACATTCTTTTCAAGCACACGGGGAAGTCTGTAGGAATAGACTATATATTCATTCACAAAATAGATCTCAATAAATTAAAAAGGATTGAATTATACCAAGTATTTTTTGCATCCACAGTTGTATCAAACTAGAAATTAATAACAAGAGGAAAACTGGAAAATTTTACAATACATGGAAATTATTAATGTACTGCTGAACAACTAATGGGTCAAAAATTAAATCAAAAGGGAAATAAAAAAATACACTGAAACAAACAAAAATGGAAAGAGTATACCAAAAGTCATGGGATGTAGTAAGAGCAGTGCAAAGAGGAAGTTTAAAGCAATAAATGCCTACATTAGGGAAAAGTAAATATCTCAAACTAAGCTTTAAAACTTCAAGAACTAGAAAAAGAACAAAGAAAGGCCAAAATATCAGGGGAAAGGCAATGAAGAATGGAAATAAATGAAATGGAGAATAGAAAAACAATAGAAAAGATCAGCAAAACGAAGAACCATTTTTTTAAAAGATAAATTCACAAAACTTTATTTGGATTTACCAAGAAAAAAAGGGCTTAAATAAATAAAATGATAAATAAGAAAGGAGACATTACAACTGATACCATAGAACTACAAAGGATCATAAAAGACTATCATGAACACTATATGTCGTAATTAGACAACCATTCAAACTCACAACCTGCCATGTCTGAATCAGGAAGAAATAGAAAATCTGAACAGACCAATAATAAGGAGATTTAATCAGTCATAAAAAAGCCTCAACAAAGAAAAACTTAAGACCAGATGACTTTGTGGATGAATTTACTAAACATTTAAGAAGAATTAATGCCAGTTCTTCCAAAAAATTGAAAAGGGGGGAACATTTTCAAACTCGTTTTATAAAGCCAGTGTTAGCCTGATAAAGCCAGAAAAAGCTACAAACAAAAGCCAGAAAAAGCTACTAAAAAAACCCTATAGGCCAATACTCCTGATGAATATAGGTACAAAAATTTTAAACAAAATGTTAGCAAACCAAATTCAGTGTCACACTAAAAGGATCATATATGAGGGAGCTCTCCTCTACTTGCTAGATGGGATGCTGCCTGATTCATGAATCACTTAAACCAGTTAGATCTTGAAATTCAAAAACAAAACAAAACCCATGACCAAGTAAGATTTATTCTGGGATTCAAAGATGGTTCAAGGTGTGAAAATCCGTAAGTGTGATACATCACATTAATAGGATGAAAAATAAAAATCATATCATCTCAATAGATGAGGAAAAGCATTTGATAAAATTTGATATCTTTCATGGTTAAAATTCTCAACAAGTTAGATATAGAATCTAGAACTTACCTAGCATAATAAAGTACACATGTGACAGTCTTACAGCTAATGTCATACTCAGTGGTGAAAAGTTAAAGCTTTCCTTCTGAGATCAGGAACAAGACAAGGAAGCCCACTCTCACCACTCTTATTTAACATAGTACTGGAAGTCCTAGCCAGGGCAGTTAGGCAAGAAAAAGAAATAAAAGTCATACAAATAGGAAAGAAAGAAGCAAAATTGTTTACTGATGACATGATCTTGATACAGAAAATTCTAAAGTCTCCACTGAAAATCTTTTAGAATAAATAAATTCAATAACATTTCAAGATACAAAATCAACATACAAAAATCAGTACATTCCTATATACAAATAATTAGCTGAAAAAGAAGTAACACAATCCCATTTATAATAGCATCAAATACAATAAAATACTTAGGAATGAATTTAATCAAGGAAGTGCAAGATGTGTACAATGAAAACCATGAGGCATTGTGGTGCCTGGATCACTCAGTCAGTTAAGTGCTCTACTCTTGATTTTAGCTCAGGTCATGACCTCAGGGTCGTGAGATTGAACCCTGCCTTGGGGTCCATGGATTTACCAAGAAATCGGGAGAGTCTGCTCTCTTTCCCTCTCCTTTTGCCCCTCCTACTCATGCACTCTCTCTCTTCTTCTCTCTAAAATAAATAAATCTTAAAAAAAACCTGTAAGACATCAATGAAAGAAATTGAAGAAGACAGAAATAAATGGAAAGATATCCCATGATCATGGATTGGAAGAATTACTATTGTTACCATTTTGTTCATATTACAGAAAGCCATTAATAGATTCAGTATAATATTTATCAAAATTCAATGGACTTTTTAAAAACAGAAGTATAAGAACAATCCTGAAACTTATATGGAACCACAAAAGACCCCAAATAGCCAAAAAAATATGAAAGAACAAAACTGGAGGCATCACATTTGCAAATTCCAAATTGTATTGCAAACTATAGTGATCAAAACAGTATAGTATTGTAGTATTGGCAAAAAAACAGGCATGTGGACCAGTGGAACAGAATTCAAGCTCAGAAATAAACCCATACATGTATGATCAACAAATATTTCACAAGGGAGCCAAGAATAATCAATGAGGAAAGGACCGTCTCTTAAATAAATGGTGTTGGGAACACTGGATATTGGTATTCAAATGAATGAAATTGGATCCCTGTTTTACACCAATCACAAACACTTACTTGAAATGGATTAGAACTTAAATATCTGAACCCATAAAACTCTTATAAGAAAATATAGATGATGAGCTCTTTGACATCAGTCTTATCAGTGACATGATATGACACCAGATGCACAGGCAACAAAACAGAAAACAACAAGTGGGACTACATCAAACTAAAAAGCTTCTGCACAGCAAAAGAAACAAGGAAATGAAAAGGCAACCTACAGAATGGGAGAAGATGTTTGAAACCATATACATGTTTTTAGATTCCACATATGAGTGAGATTGTGCAGTATTTGGCTTATATATCTTATATATCTGGTAAGGGGTTAATATACAAAATATATATGGATCCATAGAACTCATAAAATAACAAAAAATCAGATATATAATTCATTTAAAAAATAGGCAGAGGGGGGCCCCTGGGTTGGCTCAGTTAAGTATCTGCCTTTGGCTTAGGTCATGATATTGGGGTCCTAAGATCCAGTCCTGCATCAGGCTCCCTGCTCAGCAGGAAGTTTGCTTCTCCTTCTCCCTCTGCCCCGTGCCCCATTTATGCTTTCTCTCATGCTCTCTCTCAAATGAATAAATAAAAATCTTTTATAAAATAAAAATAAAAAATAGAGGACTTGAATAGACATTTTTCTGAAGAAGAAATACAATGGTTAACAAATATGTGAAAATGTGCTCAACATCACTGTTATGGAAATGCAGATCAAAAACTATATTGACGGGACGCCTGGGTGGCTCAGTTGGTTGGGCAGCTGCCTTCGGCTCAGGTCATGATCCCAGCGTCCTGGGATCGAGTCCCACATCGGGCTCCTTGCTCCGCGGGGAGCCTGCTTCTCCCTCTGATTCTGCCTGCCACTCTCTCTGCCTGTGCTTGCGCTCTCTCTCTCGCTCTCTCTCTCTCTGACAAATAAAATCTAAAAAAAAAAAAAAACATATTGACATATTTATCTTATAATATGTTAAAAAAAGAACAAATGCTGGCAAGGATGTGGATAAAAGGGAACTCTGGCTCACTCTTGGTGGAAATGCAAATTAATATAGCCACCATGGAAAACAGTTTGGAAGTTTCTCAAAAAATTACAAGTATCATTACCATATGATCGCTATGATCCTACTTCTGGGTATATATCAGAAGAAGATGAAATTATTATCTTGAAGAGAGATCTGCACTCCCATGTTCATTGCAGCATTATTCACAGTAGTCAAGATTCGAAGCAACCTAAATGTCTATCAGTGGATGAATGGTTAAAGAAAATGTGAGGTATGTGTATAAGGAAATATTATATATATATTATATACATAATATATACAATGTAATATTATTCAGCCCTAAATTAAAAGAAGAATATCTTGCCATTTACAAAAATATGGAGTGGTCTTAAGGATATGCTCACTGAAATAAGTCAGAGAAAGACAAATACTGTATGATTTCACTCATATGTGAAGTCTAAACACATGAAACTCAAAGAAAGAAAGTAGAATGGTGGTTGCCAGGAGCTGAGGGAGAGATGTTGGTCAAAGGGTACAAACTTTCAGTTACAACATGAGTAAGTTCTAGGGATTTAATGAACAGCACAGTGACTATTGTTAACAATACCATATTGTCGTCTTGAAAGTTTCTATGAGAGTAGTGCTTTAATGTTCTCACCATAACCACAACAAAAACAAAAAATTAGTAATTATACAAGGATTTGTATTGTCTTAACTAACCTTATTATGAACCTTTCACATATTGAATCAAGTTACACACCTTAAACTTATACATTGTTGTAAGTCAATTATCAATAAAGCTGGAAAAAATAATTTTATTTTTTTTAAAAAGATTTATTTATTTATTTATTTGACAGACAGAGATCACAAGTAGGCAGAGAGGCAGGGGGAAAGAGAGGAAGGGAAGCAGGCTCCTTGCTAAGCAGAGAGCCTGATGTGGGGCTCGATACCAGGACCCTGAGATCATGGCCTGAACTGAAGGCAGAGGCTTTAACCCACTGAGCCACCCAGGTGCCCTGGAAAAAATAATTTTAAATGTAATTACCTAACTCCATGCATGCTTTTTAATATTTTTCACATAATACCATATGTAGAAAATGATATTTGCATAGTAAACTTGGGAGCGAAGGAGTGGGCAATAGGGAAGAGAGAATGGAAATTGATTTTACCTTTTTCAGTACCTGACTCTGATCAAGAGACAGTAAACATTTTTATTCATTAGTTTAAGACAGAACTTCAGGCACCTAATTTCATAATTATAAATGCTGCATGTATTGATTTTACCATATTTGTCAGTCCTAGGTCTTACGATATATGCAGTAGATTTTCTACTGAAAATATACTGTTTTAAAATGCATTAGCCTGATTTGGTATAACATTTAGTGGTAATGGATTTTACAGGGGAAAAAACCCACCTCACTTCCTTTTTTATTAGTTTTAAATCAGCAATTCCTATCTATAACAACTCTTCTGTTTTAATTTTCTTTCCATCACACATGACTGACAAAAACCTCAACCACCTTGACTGAATCTTTCAATTATCTTTTACCTAAGCTGTTGGATGATGCTAGGGAAATAGCACATTGTTGCCATTAAATACTAGGTTGGATACCTACCAAATCTGATACTTAACAGTGCCTGAAACAGTCACACTTCTTCCATCAGCCACCAGCAACTTCTCTCTTAAGCAGAGAGCTTTTCTCATACTTCACAGAAAATAATTAGCAATTTTTACACAAAACTTTTGCTTTTGCACCAACAGTTCTAAAATCTCCTTGGATTCAGATTTTCTCTCTTTTTTTTTAACAATGGAAACCATTCTCCAGCTTCCTTCCAAGGTCATCTCATTGATTTGATCAGCTTGCCATTCTTCCCGCCTTCTCAGAGATACCATCTCTTTTTTCTTGGGCTCTCTGCTGGCTCATTAATTCCTGTTATCATTTAAACTTATTTAAGTCCGCATCATACTAAAAGAAAACAAATCTATATAGCTTCATCTTTCTCTCCTCCTACCTTTATTTTCTTCTTCCTTGTACAGTGTTTGTTTAGAAGTTCTCTCCATACACTCAGCCTGCTCATTCTCGTTCATTCTCACTGCATGATCCCAGGGCTGCCTTCTGCTTCCCATCATTTCACAGAAGCTCATTTTATTGTGGCTTTATGCTTTACATCTAGTTGCCATTTTTTAGTAATCACTTTGCTTAATATTTTGCCACATTTGAGAATATTTTAGATGTACCCTTTCCCCTTGACTTTCATAACAACATACACTCTAGCTGTATTCTTTGTACATTTACAGTTTTTTTCTCATTTGGTTTATGTCATCATCTGCTTTAATTGCTTTCTAGGATACCCAGGATACATTTTAAACTCTAGTCTGTCCCCTACCTCTCCAGTTTTATCCCTTGAGATTCTCTCCCTTGCACTCTACATTTGGGATGTATTACCTTTTTTTTTCCCACCAGTTTTTTCAGTTTCTAGATTGTATTGTGCTTTCTATTATTTTCCAAGACATCATATTATTTTTCCAGTCTGGAATGTTCTCCCTTGCCCATGTTAGAACTCAGATCATCCTTTGCGTGTCTGACATGTTAGTTTGCATGTACTTTCCTTCCTAAGTAGTTCAGTGACTTTAAATTAGATTTCCATATGTTGTAGTGTAGTATCCTGTACATTTAGTGTAACAGTCATTAAATTTTATTGCATTATATGTTTTGGATACTTTCTTTTCTATAAATTGTAGAGATCTTACTTTGTTTATTTCATCCTTATATCTCCATAGGCGGAAGAATAAAATTGCATATTTTCCTTAACAAGTCTTGCTTGTTTACATTAAAGAGACGTCACCATTCCTTCATTCAGAACATTTTTTGAAATTATTAGGCCAGTGAATTTTTAAGTTGAGCCCAAGTATTTCTACAGGATACCTTGTTTAAAACAATAGTTTGTATAAAAGTGGAGAGCTCTTTCCTCATGTGTGTTACAGGACTTTGGAGTTCAGGGACTTATTCTATTTCTTTAGTGCTGTATAGAGTTTTGAATGGAATAAATTGAACTTAAATGGGACAGAGAAAGGTATTGATTCTGGAAATTATTTAAAGTAGCTGCTTTTGGGGTTCAGTCAGTTAAGTGTCTGACTCAGGTTGTAATCTTGGGGTCCTGGAATCGAGGCCCTCTCTGTGCTCATAGGAAGTCTGTTTGGCCCTCTCCTGCTATCCTTCCCCAACTTGTGCATGCTCCCTTGCTTTCTCTCAAATAAACAAATGAAATATAAATAAAACAAAATAGGTGCTCTTTAGATCTCAACGAAGAAATTTCTGGTCTCTCACGTTGACTAGCCTTAGTATAACTAAGACAAACTCCTTCTTGTTCTGGCCCTTGGTTTTCTCCTTCATAAGATTCTGATTCTGCAAGGTAGGTAAATCAAACACTGAAAGCTATAATCCATCATATTACTTACTAATATATAGTCTGCCTTTCAGAAGTGTATAGTCTCTGAACTGTGATTTACGAATATGTAATTTTAAAGATTCATCTATGAATTCCCCAGAATTCAGTAAATGGTATTCATTTACGCAAATTAAAAAGTTTGCCTTCCATTTTTTTTTTTAAAGATTTTTATTTATTTGACAGAGATCACAAGTAGGCAGAGAGAGAGAGGAGGAAGCAGGCTTCCTGCTGAGCAGGGCTCAATCCCAGGACCCTGGAATCATGACCTGAGTAGAAGGCAGAGGCTTTAACCCTCTGAGCCACCCCAGGTGCCCCTGCCTTCCACTTTTTAATAATGTAGTTGAATCACACTAGTATTTTAAGTTGTTTTAATTCTTGATTTCTGTGAAGGGCTGAAAAATATGAAAGAACTGATAGCAAAGGGGAAAAAATTGCTGAATTTATCTCACTTTACATTAAAAAAAAAGTCATGGATTTGGAATACTTGTGATGGTGATGCACAAATAATATTTTAAATATTTTTATTCCAAATTTACTGATTTAATAAAAATTTTTGTATTTTCCTTTCTATACTCTAACATCTGTTATTAAAATAAGAGACTAACTACATTTGTGTGCAAATCAAGTCATGCATTCTTCCAATCACATTTATTTGGTTTCTAGATTGTTGGTGGCAAAAGTTGCTATAAAATTAAGATATGGAGTCTCCCTTGAATTACTAGTAGACATTGGTAAGAAAAGAAGCCTAGTGTACATGGGGCCTCACCAGTAACCGTGATTTCTGCCAGCGGTTCTCATCCTTTCATCCATAAAATAAGCAGAAAATCGACCTAACATTGCCTGATCAGATCTGATATCTAGAAAGTAATCCTCAGGGAATAGAAGATTCAGCCTTTGTGCATACATTTGAGAATTAGGTTATTTCTTTTTCAGAGCCATTTTTTTTCTTCCTTTGCAGTACTTGTGAAAGGTTTCTACAGAGATGTGTCAGATATGGTATAAATCTAACAATACAGGCAGTAACTAAGTTAATCCATTTCAAAATATGGATTCACATTACAATAAATGTTTGAGTGCTGAAGTGGAAATTTCATTTAATGAAAAGAAATAGGATATTTTTCACTAAATAATTAAACCAGTAGATGCTGTTTTCATTAATTCACCTGTTACTTCTTTCTGTGAAAGAATAGGCAATACAGAAAAAATCCCCCAGTATAATAGAGGATGAGAAAAAGTGAGTTAGCAAAACGTACTTGGGAAAATGCTATGAACAGTAGGGGCAAACCATTGTCTGTACAAGGTACACGTTCTGGTTTTAAAACGTATGTGTAAGAAATTTGTCACAAACATTTTCTTAAATGACAGCTGTAAAATTGAGGTTGTTCAAAAGGGGTGTTTTAAATATTCATGCCGAAACTCTTTAACTCCATTATGTATAGGCGAGAGCTATTCTGCATTTCTGTATAATTGATTTGGTTATATGGCCATTAGTGTATTAACTTTATCAAAATAATAACACTATTTCATGAAGATTCCATCACTTAACTTTTGTTTTATGCAATTCAAATCTTAATACTATCATGGGGGTAAAACTGACTCACACATACATATTTTCCAACATAACACATGTTCTTCACTCATACATACATATTTTCCAAAATAATCTTCCATGTCTCGAGTAATTTTTGGTGACCCATAATACATGTCATTCATTTTAGAATTTTACAGTTTGTTTTACATGAAGAGATAATCATTTAATATTATCTGTGTAAATTTGAAATCATAATTTTTATATAAGATGTTTTAAATGATTTCTAATTTGTATTGTCTTACATAGAAACCTTCTATTCTTTACTAAATAAAAAAGGTTAATTATATAGAGTATGCTTTTTTTCTTTTTAATTTAAAATAATTGAAAAAATTCCTTTGAACTTAAGTAATACAGCAAGAGGAGATAGTTCATACTAAAAATGTTGCTAGGTAATTATTGAGTTTTGGAATTCAAAACTTGAAATTGTGCATTCTTGGACTGTTTTTATAAAAGCAATACAGAATAGTGGAAATAATGGAGTAGAACTTATTGTGAACATAAATGGTCTACCCTTTTTACTTGGCGTAGAATTTAAATCCTGTTGTATCTTTGGTACTTGTTACTTTTACTATCTTGAGCTTGTAAAGTCTCGTTCAGAAGTAATATTATCCTTTTTTAAAGCACAAGTACAGATGTTCAGAAGTTTGACACAATTAAAAAATGAATGTACAACCAAAATATTTACTAGTGCTACTTAAAAAGACTTATTTTTAATATGCTAAGTAGAATAGAAATAATGGGAGAATTGATGAAAATGAAAAACCAGTGAGAATATTTATAAAGCAACATTGGTTTATGTATATGAATAACTAGATATATTAGAAAAATTTATTTAAAATGCCCTGCAAATATCACTTGTATTTTAAGTAAGCTTGATACCTTATAACTACTGCCTTATATCTATTATTTTATAAAAGCCTTCATAGAGTTGCAAATATAGGATTTCAAAAGTGAATTTGATATAAAGCAAGCATTATTACAGTGTTCATAAATATTTAGGATTTTAAATGGAAATTTAAAATGATATAGTTTAGTCTAATTTTTAAAAACTGTAATACATGTTAAATTTTTAAAAACTATAATTGCATGTTTGCCACATTTATATTTTTCTTTTCAAATTAAAACCAATATGTCAAGTGTAGTTAAATCTTAAAATTTGTATTTCAGAATCTTAAAATATAAAGTATATAAATAGAAAAGTGAGTTGTGAAAAGAAATAATGAGTTTTAATAATCTAAGTTATTAATTTTATTTTTCCTATTTCCAAAGATCATTAAAATGCTTAAAAGATCAAAATGCTTTATTTTTAACTTCTTCAACTGTAAATGTTTAAAGAGAAATTTAAAAATCATTTAAAAAGTAGCTCTAACAATGTCTTAACAAGAAGTTGGTGTAAATGTGCTCTTTTGCCTCTGTTTAATGCTGTGTGTCAATTATTTACAGATCCGGTGGTATTGTGGAAATTCCCGGAGGACTTTGGTGATCAGGTTGGAACCACATAATTTTTAAAAATCATTTATAACTAGAGTACTATTATTATTACTACTGTTAACTTCAGCAACTACTACTATACATGAATTGCTATTAAGTGTTTTCTCTTGACCAATTGTGAGGATAAAGATCATCAGGTGTGCAGAATATATATGGAAAATCTTTTAAAGTTTCCAAATGGATGGATGATGAGGAAGCCCTTTCATCAAAACTAATAAGAACCGAATGTTTACAGTTTCAACCTATTTTTGCTCTTTTTTAATCTATCCCTGGAATATATTTGGAAACACTTAAAAATTTTTCCCATCAAAAAAACTTGACAATACCATACTTTGTTGAATACCCTCTTACTATTACTGTCTACTTGAAGTAGTAACTGCTGTAAATAAGTGATTAGTTCTCTCCTTTTACAATGTTGTCTGAATCATTTACATATATGTTGAATTGATATTTTCTTTTTTTATGTAATTCATACCTATAGCTTTACTTTCTTAAAAGAAAATGAGACTTCAGAATGAGTTTATTCCATTTGTATTTATTTATTTATTTTTTATTTTAATTTTTTTTAAAAGATTTTATTTCTTTATTTGACAGAGATCACAAGTAGGTGGAGAGGCAGGCAGAGAGAGAGGAGGAAGCAGGCTCCCCGCTGAGCAGAGAGCCCAATGCAGGGGCTCGATCCCAGAACCCTGGGATCATGACCTGAGCTGAAGGCAGAGGATTTAATCCACTGAGCCACCCAGGCGCCCTCCATTTGTACTTTAAATTGTAGTCTTTGATAGTCCTTTAAGTATTTAGTATGACCAAAATTATGAATTATTTTGACATGGTATATGTAAATAGAAAAATCTTTTAAAATTTTATATTATAGATTTATCATTTTGAAATTAATTATGTAATATATGGTTAAAACACAGATTTCAATTTTTATGGAAATCTGATGAACATATTCTTATTTTTTTTTTGCCTGCATAATAAGGGTATAAAACAGTCTTGTCACTGTTAAAATTTAAAAATGTACTAGGATAAGCTTAACTGTTAAGTTCACAGATATGATTCTTAAAATTCTCATAATTTATAAGTTGAAAGCTGACAAAAGTATTTGTTTAAAGCAGTTCATTCAGAAATAAGTATACAGAAGAATATTCGTTTAGGAGTTCATTCACAGATAAGTATACAGACAAGTGATTTTGATGTGTAGAAGGATAACTTTTTATGTGTGAAAATCTATACTAAGACTAGGAAGTTACACTGAAAAAAATCAGTAAATGGGTATGTTAAATATTAACTGAATCTAATGCAATCTTGGACTCTTTCTCACATAAAAAGAGAGATATGCACTTAATTTGTTTTTAGTTCTCTAGAGAAAGAATAGATTTATAAATATCTTAAGTATGCAAAAGAAGTCCCCAGTGAAGACAGGTTTTGGCTATATGATGTGTAATTGGGTTTGTTTTCAAGTAATGTGTAGTTAGGTTAGAGCCTTACTGACTCATTTTAGCACTTTGAAATACTATTCTTCTGGTATTCTTGATTCTTCCTTGTCCACTTATCCAAGAACAAACCTCCTGTCCAGGTTATGCTTTCTTTTCTTTTTTTTTTTTTTTTTTTTAAATTTTCTATCTCTTAAACTGCCCCTGAGAATTCCTAAGAAATCTAAGACTCCTCACTTTGGGTTTCACATAAGGGCGATCATGTACTTGAGTTCAGCTACAGTAAATTTTTCAGTGAGACCAACTATCATTGTCCCTCTTTGTGACTGATAAACTGGTGATAGAAATTTTTTAGTTGGGGCTGAAATGTTTTGTTTCCCAAAATTCGTGACACTAGTGGAACATTAATAAGCCTTTACATACCTAGTAAATTGCAAAAGCAGTTAACTGGGTAATGGTGATGAATGTCCAGAATTCCAGTTCATGCCAATTCTTACACATTTTTTTGAAGGTTAGGACTGAAAGGACCATTAGATACCATTTTGTTTAAATACTTCACATTGTATCTGGAGAAACCAAACTTTATGTAGGAATCTATGCAAGGGCCTTGAAGAATGGTTTTCCTATATGCTTTTAAGTGAATATTCTGAGTACTGCACGTGATTCAAGTACTCTGTATTTCTCATCTTTTTTTACCACGTACTGTTGTACACTGATTCTTGCTACACTGCCTTTTCACTGGATCTGAGACTTGCTTCAGTAATAATAATTATTAAAAAGCTCTTTATTTAGCTCTTACCCTGCACTGGGCAGTATTCTGTGTGCTTTATGTGCATAATTCATTTGTCTTCAGACCCGCCCAGTACTGCTAGGAAATAGTATCTTCCCCCAAAGTGAGGGTTAAGAAACTTGCCTGAGATCGGGCTGCTTATCAGAGGCAGAGCTAAGATTTGAAGGCAAGTTTGTCTAACTCAAAACCATGTGCTATTTATTAGCAATGAAGCTATTTTCTTTCTGCTTGGATTGCTTACCCAGATCCTACTCAGTTATTTTATTTTAGCTCTTATAAAAATAGTTTATCATAACAGTTCTTTCCCCCTCATTATCTTTAAAATTTGAAATCATTGTGTTATTTAATCCAAAGAAATCAATTCATTACCCTTTGTTCTACTACATGGAGTTGTTGATTTGTCATAATCATTGATTTATTACAGGCTCCTCGGGTGTGTCTTCCTTCTTTAGTTGGAAGAACCAGTGGGACAGTTCAAAGTCACATTTCAGGGGCTATAATTCGATTTTTTCAGGGGTACAGTGGAGAATTTTCTATAGGGAAATAGGAAATGAAACTGTAAATGTAAGTGGAGCCGGGTTTTGGTTACATTAAAGGCCTTGCTAAAGAGTTAGTCCTTCAGATGAACTTGAGGAGAGTGTGGTCTGGCAAGATACGTGTGTTAGTAGTCGGGAAGAGATTTCCATACAGATTTGTTGTGGGAGAAACCGGAAACATGGAAATTAGTTGGCTATTGCAGTAGTTCAGCTAAGGGCATCAGAAGGTTCTGAAAGGGTTAGTTACTTTAGGAGTGAAAATGAAGATGAGCGTAAGGGGGAAGGGGGATAGCGGTTGCATGCAGAGGTGCTCTGTGGGGCACAGGGTAGAGAGGATGAATTCGATTTTTGTCACTCCAAGAAATGTTGACTTATCTTTGTGTAGGGGGTGGATGGGACTCTGGGGATTGGAGAAGAATGGAGAAGTGTTACAGCCTGAGGAAATACAAAGCTGGGAGTGAAGTTGAGGATTGCTAAACACACTGAGTTGATGTCAGGTTTATGTTTTGAAAATACATTGAGGGCTGTCTCTGGCTGAGAAGATTAATGCAGACCAAGTCTTCCCATCCATGCCACTGATAGTCACAGTATCCCTTCACACAGTTGTGAGAGGTTCACAGCCTCTGTATAAAAGGAGTAATTCTGTTTCTTTTTGCTGCTATCAAGATAATCTCTCCATTGCCCTTAGTTCTCTATTGTTCACATTTATACTTAATGGCTTGAGGCTGTTTTTCAGAATGCTTGATCCCACCCCCAACTCTCTGCTTGCCATTTTCATGGTTCATGTTTCTGTAGCATTTGCTGCTTGCATATAGCACGCCCACTTTGGACCATGGTTTCTCCATGTTTCCTGAGTGAGAGGAATCAATCTTTGTGAGAAAAGTATACTTTTAGAGAGGGATCAGAAATAAAATCTTGTAACTGTTGGAATCAAACAGATGTGTGTTTGGATACTGGTTCTGTATTTATAGATTGTGTGAAGTGTTGCTTTAGATAGGGACTTAATCTCTCGTAGTTACTCATTTACAAAATGGGACTGATTTTACTGATCTGACAGAATACAGTGAGAATGAAATGAGGTCGAGTCTATAAAGCACTCAGCACCATGCCTGGCATGTGAAAAACACTCTGTAAGTAGGAACCAATAGTTTTGTTAAAATATTGCAAGGCCGAATGTTTACCAATTTATTATGAGGCTTAGATAAAATTGCTTTATGTAGAATATCATTTTTATAGGTGAATAACAAGTTTGAGAATTTTGCTACTTTATAGAACTTCAGGAAGATTTGTAATTTAATGGCATAGGAGGTAGTAATATGTAAAAATTCTTCTCTAATGTGTGCTTTCTGACTTTTCTGAAATTTCTGTGCCATTAATTGATGACTATAGTGGGTATCTGCTGTTTAACTGGCAAAACTGTTACTTTTTAGTTATTTTTTTTTTTCATGAAATCTTAAACTGTGTTTAAGATTTCTTTTTATCAGGATGGCTATCAGCAGAAGTCACAGGACCGTGGAGCTGTGGTCTTTTAGTAATGGCCAAGACGTCATTTGGATAGGAAAGAAGGTTATGAAGACCTTACCCCAGGTCATACATCCTATTTACTTTCAGTCTTGAGTACTTTTCCTATTTTCACACAAACTGCAGTCTTTTCATGCTTCTGGGCCATTTCTTATGTCTCAGATACCCTTTTTCCATTTCTCTGATGTACTCTCTCCATAATGCAAATGAAATGTTTAATCTGCTGTGATATTTTGAAGCATTCCTCTTTTTGCGATTCAGACTCATTTTTGTATTAGTGTGCCTGCCATGTTAAATGAGTAACCTGGAGTAGTTGTTCTTGGGTGTCTTATTTCAGTGAATGTTCCCACATAACCTTCTTTTCCAAGTCAAGGACTCTTGTGCATTTATATTTACTTCTCTGTCCCTCATGCAATTGCTATTCCCAATCTGTCCTCAGATCCTAATTCTCGTGCCTCTTTTATGTCTTGCCAGTCTCTCCACTTCTCTTTAGTTCTAGGATCCTTTCCTTAATTCCTATTTTCCTAACTCTTCTGTTTTTCTGCCTATTTAATTTATCCTCCACAGTGTAGCTAAAATGATCTAAAAGACAATGGATTGATCTCTCTAAAACACAAATACTGCTGCTCCAATCACTAGTGTCATTAGTTTCTTGATATGCTGGGTACTTTCCAGGTACTTGGTCTGTATTAGCTCATTGAATCCTAATAATGCCTCTAGGAAGTGAAGGGACTACTATAGTTCCCATTTTACAGATAAACAGAACTACAAAGTACTTAATTAACATGGCAAAAGTCACACAGTTAATAAGTAATGAGCCATTATTCCAAGCCAGACACTGACTCCAGAACTTCTAGTCCTGAAGACTCATTTAAACTTACTACTTCCCATTGATGCCTTTAAGATAAGGTTCAATTTCTCAACGTGATCAAGCTCCTTGTTTCAAGTCTTTTGTTTGCATCTTTAGCCTCCTCTTTCTCGGTATCCCTTTCCATTCTCCAGTAAAGAAATGGTCTATATTTTGTAGTGAACATTATTTTCTCTTCTGTACCATTTATTTATCTTCTGTCTTTGAACATGTGAGTCTCTCTGTCTGAAATGCTAATCTTCTACTTGCTCTCCCTTTTGCCAGTTTTTCTAGTCTTGGCTTAGAGGTCATTTCCTCCAAGAAGCCTTTTCTTGATGTCACAGGTCTAGAATGAAAGCACCTCCTGGAGTTCCCTCGGCATTTATGCTTCCCAAATAATGCCACTTATAAGATCTGTCATTTTCCTTATTTTCTATTTATCCCATTAGACTAAATGTCTCTGAGACTAGTATTAAAGAATAATTTTTAAAAGAAGATATAATCATGACTCTAATGCAAATGTAACATTTAATTTTGAAGTTTTTTTAGAACTGATGAGAGTGTGAGTAAAATGTTGCATCGTATTCAAAGGAGAGCTCAAAGTAGCAGAATTGTATGGATAAATTGGGAATGCTGTAATAAATTTACAAATAGACATAGAAGTGGCTTTGTCCACATGGGGAGGGGTGAGGGAGGAGGGCATTCAGTTATCCCTCTATGAGACATGTCTGTGGACAAATATTATTTGCATTGCTACCATTTACAGAGTTGTAAAATAGCTTCAAGACCATGAAAGTCTCAGAGCCCCTGGAAGAGTATTAGGGAATGTCTTATTTCCCAATGAAAACAACCAGTAATCTTTTGGTTCAGTTCAATCTTTCACAATTTTTTCCTATAGTCTTCTTCTTCCTTTGACAAGTATAATAATTTTAGAGAAGATTATTCTAGAAAACAAAGTAAATCATGTCCCTAAAAGTTTGGCCTGAGTATTTACAAGGGTGCAGCAAGGGAGTTACAAGCCTTCATGAATTTACTTTACACACCTAGAACCATGTAGTGTAGAATAATTGCTATGTCTACAAAACTGACTTTTTTTTCTGAGAAAGTTTTCGTAAGGAATTTCAGATTAGATTTTTCAAACTTCTCTTATTTATTATCCCAAAGCTAGGAAACTAGGTCCACACAAATGTCTTTCCCAGATTTTATGTATACTGTCTATAACTTTGGTTAATTCTTCTCTTCTCAAGATTCACAAAATTTGCTAAGATTCCTGTTCTGTGAGGAAGGGACCCTCTTTAACATGTTCAAGTTTAGACCCTGTGAGCCAGGCATAGGCCACCTTATCTGGGATGACTCTGTAGGCTCCATAAGTATAGCCAAACCTTTGTTTCTTAAAAGTGCCTTGCCATGGCTGATTAAACAAGCATCTTTCTAAAAAATGACACTTTAAGATGATGGTTGTGCCATCAATATTCCAGTTATATACTGGTAAAATGAAAGAATTATCGAATTTGTTCAAAAAACAGTATTGGTATGAAAAAATGAAGGGACTTAGGAACTGAGTTTCTGAATTCAGGGATGGAGGGAATCAGTAGGAGTTAAATGTGATTTTAAAAATATTTCAGTTTATAGAAGCAGAGTTTACTAAATTGTTGTAGGTCACAGTGTAGGTAGAGGAGGGAGGGCTTCTTTATATGTCCAAAAAATAGATCATTAAAACAGCATCAATAATATTTCAGGCAATGAAATTTCTCTCATTATTATTTAATACAATGCAATTAATTATTGTTTTGCTAGATTTTACCTTAACCCTCTCATGAAGCTTTCTGCTTCTTGACTAAGACAAGTCTTGGAAGTTTGGCCTTAGTCCACTGGAATGGACTGAACGTTATCTAAGTGGTACCACTTCAGAAGATGCCCCCAGTCCTCTATTCTTTGAAGTGTCGGTAATTTGAAATACCTGCTACAACCTTTTTCCAAGGCTCTGAGACTGACTGACTTTGTTGAAAACACAAACCCTGGCCTGTAGGTTATAGCAGAGCCTTTAGGCAATCATCAGAAATAAAACTAAACTACTGTAGATGATAGAGGCTTAATGGTTATGGTTAATTTATTACCAATAATTTTCAAATGTGAAAGGTCTGGGGAGGATGGGCAACATAGATGGAGATTAAGAGGTACAGCCTATCAGTTGCAAGATAAATAAGTCACAAGGATGAAAAGTACAGATAAAGGAATATGGTCAGTAATATTGTATTAATGTATGGTGACAGATGATAATTGCCCTGCTTATGGTGAGCATTGCATAATGTATCGAATTGTTGAATTCCTGAAGCAAATTCACTGTGTTGAATACCTGAAGCAAATACAACATTGTCCGTCAATTATAGTTTGCTAAAAAGCCAAACCTAACCAAACCAAACCAAAACAAAACAAAAAACCCCAAAACAAAACCCAAAAGCAAATGTGAAAGGTCTGGTAAGGGTTCATAATAAAAATAAAATATGAAAAAGAAAATTTGATTGTTTCTGTTGTATGAGGAAAATAATGAAGCTGCTCAAAAAGTTGTTAGAGAAAATGTCTCAAAGAGCAAGGAGTATGACTTCTTTCTTTCTTTCTTTCTTCTTCTTCTTCTTCTAGAGAAAATGTCTCAAAGAGCAAGGAGTATGACTATTTTCTTTCTTTCTTTCTTTCTTCTTCTTCTTCTTCTTCTTCTTCTTCTTTTTTTTTTTTTTAAGATTTTATTTATTTGACAGGGAGAGAGAGAGCACAAGCAGGAGGAATGGCAGAGGGAGAGGGAGAAGCAGGTTCCCCAATGAGCAGGGAGCTCGTTAGTGGGACTTGTCCCAGGACTCTTGAGATCATGACCCGAGCTGAGGGCTAGTGTTCAACCAACTGAGCCACCCACGCTCCCAACACTGTTTTCAAAGGATTTGAAGTTGTATCTGATTTATAAAAGTGATCGAATAAAATTTGAGAAAATTTGAGGAAAATCTTGAGATACAGCATACAATAATTCTGAGACATAATATAGCAAGAATATACCAAGAATATCAAGTAAAGAGATTGAGGATGTCTGGAGTAGGGCCTAGATAAATATATTTTGTAGAACTTTATGGGTAAGTCTGATGTACATACCCAGTTGAGAACCACTGTCCTATAAGATGCCAGGGATTTAAAATAAAGAGGTAAAGGTTATGACCAAGTAAAGATTTTAAATAATAACAAATTATAACTGGCAATATTATATTATTATTGTCTAATATTGTCTAATATCATTGAGCAACGTACTGCCCAGGGCTCTAATAAATATAAGAAAACCTAGCAACTATTTCATAAGAGATTTGATCATTGTCTTATGGAGAATAAAACATATTGTGGACAGCAAGGACACTGGGGTATCTCTAGGGACTTCCTATATGGCATAAGATTTCTGAAATACTTATATTCATATTCATAAAATTTACACATACACAAGTTCACCCTAAGGCAGGCTGAGCATCTCTTCTCATTTTTCAGCTTTTTGTGTGCAGCTTTTATAATAATAATATATCAAACAAACCAAATTATTTCTAGCATCTCGTTTTATAAGATAAGAGAAAATATCTCTGTGCTTTTCAAGGAACTGCTAGGAAATCTCCAAGATAATTTTAGTTATAAAAACATATCATGGAAGTTTTTGACTTTTTCTATATTCAGAGTCTGAGTTTGGGAAGGCAAAATTTAAAAAATTGTTAGAAGATTTGAATGTTTAAGTAAGATTAACATTTGGTTATATGGTTATATGTTTAATCAAGGTGACAATGAAATATTTAAAATAAATATGTTCAGGAACACTATTGAATAGTTCTTTCATAAATGAACTTTTTTTTAAACTTTTCCCCCCCTTAAATAATAAAAGACATAACATAGTGAACTCAGTATTAAGTGCAGAAATTACTCTGTTAACACACAGAATTTCAGTTATCTGAGAGACACACAGAGGTTAAGAATAGCTTTTTACATTGTCGACAAAGGCATTAATCAATAATCCAAGGAAACAAGCCCATCAAAGTTGAGTGAATTTTAACGATTTTCATAGCTTCTTTTCAGAGTCAGGTGTTATCATAAAAGACAAAAGTTACATTATTTCAAGTTTTGTTTCATTATGCCCTCTCATATTTAAAAACAAACTGACATTTTTCAACATATTTCAGAGATGTGCAAGGCCACACTAATTTCATCATTGTCATCACCATATTTATGTTGTCTTAACATGCAGTGCATCCATGATTGCTGTTCTCAAATGTATTCATATATCTGTTAAAAATTTATCAATTTTGGGACACCTGGGTAACTCAGTAGGTTAAGCAGCTGCCTTCGGCTCAGGTCATGATCCCAGGGTGGTGGGACAAGCCCTGCATTGGGCTACCTGCTCAGCGAAGTCCCTGGTTCTTTCTCTGTCTCTGTCTGCTGCTCTGCCTACTTCTGCTCTCTCTCTCTGTCAAATAAGTAAATACAATCTTTAACAAAAATTTATCAGTTTTAATTTCTAATGCAATAAGTTTCAGTATTCAATAATACATGATTATTTAAACAGTAGCTCTTCAGCATCCTTAACTTCCAGGAACACAAAGATTTTTTAAAAAGCCCAAGAATTGCTGTTCTTAGGACAAAACTATTCTTTGAAAATAAAAGTATATACACCGTTATATTTATCCAGTGCTGTTGTCCCTATTGTAGTCTTGACCAGTCAATTACAACTTTGTTGTTGTTGTATGCTACAACTGAATTATATGGTTTTTAAAAAAATTTTTTTAATTTTTTGTTTTTTATAAACATATATTTTTATCCCCAGGGGTACAGGTCTATGAATCGCCGGGTTTACACACTTCACAGCACTCACCAAAGCACATACCCTCCCCAATGTCCATAATCCCACCCCCTTCTCCCAACTCCCCTCCCCCCAGCAACCCTCAGTTTGTTTTGTGAGATTAAGAGTCACTTATGGTTTGTCTCCCTCCCAATCCCATCTTGTTTCATTTATTCTTCTCCTACCCACT
>NC_081566.1:35865589-35911329 GCF_022355385.1 Mustela nigripes | reverse complement strand
TAATCTCACAAAACAAACTGAGGGTTTGTTTTGTGAGATTAAGAGTCACTTATGGTTTGTCTCCCTCCCAATCCCATCTTGTTTCATTTATTCTTCTCCTACCCACTTAAGCCCCCATGTTGCATCACCACTTCCTCATATCAGGGAGATCATATGATAGTTGTCTTTCTCCGCTTGACTTATTTCGCTAAGCATGATATGCTCTAGTTCCATCCACGTTGTTGCAAATGGCAAGATTTCGTTTCTTTTGATGGCTGCATAGTATTCCATTGTGTATCTATACCACATCTTCTTTATCCATTCATCTGTACCGGTAATACAGCTTTCTGAAACCATCTACATATCATGAACACTTTCGTGAAGTGGAGAAAATGAGCACATTTGTTAAAATGACCCAAAGGCATAACCATTTTATAGCATACAAAAATAAGAAGCACATAGACTTTTTACTTATGCCTAGTAATCAATATTTTAGTATTCTATCTTAGAAATTACCTGGGTACCCAATAATTATACATTAATTAACTCAATTTAATATCAGTTTAATATTTTGGTAACCTAAGATTTCAGAAATTCTATTTAAGCACGTATGTTACAAAATATAATTATGTTTAAGCAGATATATAACAAAATATAATTATTGTTGAAGTAAGTTTACCGGAATAATGATTCAGTTAAATAGAAATTAACATTTTTTTTTTATAACCTTAAACATACCATGTTAGCCTATTTGTTCAGTACACCTGCGTAAGTTTGGAAAAACAAGCCCAAGTAGAACCAGTTTATCCTTGTATTATATTTAACATTGATAAATCAGAGAACAGAGCTATATTTATTAAACCAAAATGATAAACTTAGAGGAATATGCTCATCTACCTTAATTATGCAAATTTGAATCCCTAAGAATTTTTTTTTTTTGAGGTCTATCTCATTTGTAATTTTAGAAATTCAGTTTCCTTATTTTATAGGACTTTTAGGGATATTCACTTTATGTACATACCTCTCTATAAGCCATTCAGAACAGAGCTTCTTTATTAAAAACTTTTTAAGACTTTTTAGAGCAGTTTATGGTTCATGACAAAATTGAGAGGGCGTACAGAGATATCCCATATGCCTCCTGCTACCCTACATGCACAGCCTCCCCCCGTTTTCCGCATCATTCACCAGAATAGTGCATTCTTTTTACCAAGGGTGAGCATACATTGACATATAAATGTCCCGAAGTCTGTAGTTTACCTTAGGGTTCACTCTTGTTGTTGCACATTCCATGGGTTTGGGCAAATGTAAAATGACATATATTCATCATTATAATATCCTACAGATATTGTGACTGCCCTAAAAATTCTCTGTGCTCTGAGTATTCATCTCTCCCTGCCATTCCCACCCCTAGCAACCACCCATCTTTTTGCTGTCTCCATGGTTTTGCATTGCCCAGAATGTCATACAATTGGAAATCATAAAATATGTAGACTTTCAGGTTGACTTCTTTCATTTAGTTTTAATTTCTAGTTTCATTCAGTTTTAATTTCTAATGCAGTAAGTTTCTCCATGTCTTTTCATGGCTTAATAGCTCATTTCTTTTAAGTGCTATATAATTTTCCATTGTGTGTATGTACCTCAGTTTGTCTGTTTACCTGCTGAAGGACATCTTGGTTGCTTCCAAGTTTGGGCAGTGATGGATAAAACTGCTGTAAACATCTGTGCAGGAGTTTCTTTAATTTATGAGGGTTTATAATCTACTTTACTGATACTTTTCAGAGTTAGGGAAATAGTTCACAGTGATTCAATAAGAGGAAAGGCCTCTGAATTATAGACATGATAGATTTCACAAATACCAAAAATCTGGATGGTATTTTTAGGTATGCTATATATAGTGAACAGATTATACAGATATGTAGGAAATTAAAAATAGATTGTTAAAAGTAATGCTTAATTTGGGAGGCCTTTTTACCTTTTTAGTTATGTTTCTGGTTGTTTTTCTTAGATGAAAAATTTTACCAAATACTGAATAAATGAACTTAACCTAGGCACTTAGCATGTAGCTAAAACTGTCTTGAAATTACTTATATAATACTTCTTTTTTTTTTTTCCCCAAGATACTGGCTGGTCTGGCAATGTAAGGTTGTAAACAAAAGCTATATCCTCCTTACCTTCTAGGAAGCTTATTAGGCAAAGCAAGATTGGTCTGGGAATCAAAAGTGAATGAACTATCATTCTGTTTTCTTTTTTTTTATTTTTAAAGATTTTATTTATTTATTTGACAGAGATCACAAGTAGGCAGAGAGGCAGGCAGAGAGGAGGAAGCAGGCTCCCCGCTGAGCAGAGAGCCTGATGCTGGGCTCGATCCCAGGACCCTGAGATCATGACCTGAGTGGAAGGCAGAGGCTTTAACCTGCTGAGCCATCCAGGCACCCCCATTCTGTTTTCTTGATAGAAGACACTTGATAGTATGTATGAGTTTAAGAAAATATTTTTTTTCTCTCTGAATTTCAGTTTTCCTCCCTATAAATGGGGGATGCAGGAGCAAATGGTTGTTTCATGTTTTTACAATATTCACTTCTACATATAATTCCAACAGAAGTCCAGGTGTAGTAAATGCCATGAAAGTTACTAAAAATACAGTGTGGGAATTCTGGGAAGGAAGACATCACACATTTAAACAAGCTTAAGAGTTTAGCAGTTAGTGAGGAAGAAGAGTTAGTAAGCTTGACTAATTTTCTTGGTGGTAGCAATATGTAGTATACTTCTATACCTTCTAGAATTAAAAGGCTTGAGGAAGGAAAGCCATGTTTATATAGAATAGCAAGAAGCTACAGTAGGTGCACCTGGGTGACTCAGTCCTTGAGGATCTGCCTTTGGCTCAGGTCATGGTCTCAGGGTCCTGGGATCGAGCCCCGAGTTGAGCTCCCTGCTCAGCAGGAAGCCTGCTTCTCTCTCTCCCACTCCCCCTCCTTGTGTTCCCTCTATGGCTGTGTCTCTCTCTGTCAAATAAATAAACAAATAAAATCTTAAAAAGAAAAAAAGAAGCCACTTTAAAAGGAAAGACTGGAGGTAGAAGCTAGAAATTGATCGCTTATATAGCAAGAATTTGCAGAGATGGCAAGATGACAGATGTTACCTGAATATATTTGTGCATTATTTTTTTCTAATACTAGGTGAATAAAGATAAATATAAGAAGTTCTCAGCTCCAAAGGACCTCATATTCCAGTAGGGGAAACAAAATTAACTTAATCATAATACAATACCATATGAACTATGATACTAATGTACAGGCTCTAATGGCATGGTGGTTCAGCTGAGACTGAATCACAACTAAGTGGAAGGTTTAGTTTTGGACAGCAATGGTAAGGTGTGCTTCCCTCTTCAAGATAAGTGGAAAGAATGAAGAACAAATGTCTGGAGCTGGGTTGAAAAAAGACAATATTCTAGGAAGACTCAGTTTCAGGAATGTTGAAAGTCTTCTGGATTGTCATTCCTACACTGGCAGGAATGAGAAAAAAGGGGTAATGGGATGTGAGAGAGGGAAGTTTGTCCTAGATATTTTTCATAGTTCCTGTCTACATTATTGTCTCTCGCTTCACCAATATTTATTGTCAGGTGGTGTATATGGAATAATGACAGTTGATCTGGTGTGCTGGAAGAGTATGAATCTGCATTGATTATTTTGGGATTGAGGGTTATCAGAGACCAGGTTTTAAGGTACCACTGAAGAGAAGGCAGTTTACAGTTCTCTCAGCTGGCAGTAGAATATTTAGGAGGGGAATGTGGATGTAGCATTGGTTCCATGTTTTGATTACATTCTGAGATTCCTTTGGAGATGCTGGTGCTTAGGAGTGCATGGTAGGTGATCTTTAAGCCTTATTCCTGACTGCTGAGTATTTTCCTTAATTTGGTCCTTTTGTAAAAAGGGTAAGAGTACAAGACAACTGCCGTGTGTGTGTGTGTGTGTGTGTGTGTGTGTGTGTGTGGTGTAACTGAATATGGCACCCTAGCATATTGGAAGATGGAATGATAAACTTATTTCATGATTTGACAGTGAAGCAGAGTGATAGCACGAGACTTAAGAACTTTATTTCTTACATTAAATAGAAGACTTCATATATTTTTTATAGTATAGATTGGAGTTTAAATTTGTCAGTTCTGTGCTTTGTTCCCTAAAGCAAGTATCCTCTGCAGTCAATGACATGATAGTTACTTCTTCGGATTCATTGTAGAGATTAAGGTCTATATGAAGCACTTGGGTAGTCATTCAGCAAATGAGAGGACATGATCAGATTTCCTTGACACCATGCCCCTGGCTTTTCCCAGGCCCCATTTCTTATTTTTGTGTGTGGCATTTCTGTTTTTACTCTCCATTTCCATTCTTTTTCTTCTTTCATTGTCATCCATTGTCATTCTTAGCTTGAAAATTAATTAGTCTTTGAAGGCTTCCCTGACCTCCAGTGCAGCCTGTCTATACTTCCATAGCCTCTTGGGTGTATTTATGTATTCTACAGTTATATTTCCTTTTTGAATATTTCAGTCTCCTGTACTCCGTGTGTGTGTGTGAGTGTGTGTGTATGTGTGTGCATGTGTATGTGTGTGTTTAAGTTTCAAGGGGCAGAACTTTCTCATTTTTCAATTTCCACATCTCACAGTGGCTGGTACATAATAAGATCTGAATAAATGATTTTTGAATGACTAGATGAATGAGTGAGAAGCCAAGGGAAATTGAATAAACTCATGATAGGTTATCTTAACCTTCTTAGAAAAACAGGAACAGGATAATCTAGGAGGAATGTATTTAAGAGTGTAGTGGAATATTTCATTTAGAAAGATTTCAGATTGGTGTTGTGTAATAGGGATTCATCAAAATATGAACGACAAGATGTGTCGTAGCACACATGTTAGGCAACATGCAGATTTAGTAGTTCCCGACTGTGTTCATGAGTACCTGACTTGTGTGTTCCTCTTCTCTTTCTTAGATTTCTATAGGAGAATAAAATAATTTAAAAAAAATAAAATTCAGCATATGTTGACAAACTAGTATGCTAGGTGAGAAAATACATTTAGAAATGCTTTGAGAAAAGGGTATATTTTAATAGTAATTTTAAATTACAACAATAATAAAAATTCCACTAAGCAAATCTTTGGAGGAATTATCTGGAAACACTTTGGATTACAGTTCTAAGAGTGGATAATAGTAAGAAACTATGTATTATGTATAGTAACAGAAGAATATTTCAAATCTTAACCCTTCAGCTATATCTTCATAGGTCTTTTATAACTGCAAGTAGCCAGCTAGTTGGCAGATTCCAAAACAAACATACTCGACACTGTCTATAATTTTCTTTTCATGTTCAGTAATGTGTAATGGTTGGCCTGCATGGTGTAGGAAGAATGCTTGTTCTATATTTAAAAAAAAAAATCTTTTTACACATCCATCCTTTCAGAAAACACAGGTGACCCTTGAACAACATGGGTTTGAACTGCACAGGTCCTCTTACATGCAGATATTTTTCAGAAAATACAGTATAGTATTATAAATGTATTTCCTCTTTCTTATGTTTTTTAATAATAATTTCTTTTCTCTAGCTTGTATTATTGTAGAAATGCAGTATATAATACATATGACATACAGAGTATGTGTTAATTGACTGTTTATGTTATCAGTAAGCCTTTTAGTAAATAGTAGATTATTAGTAGTTAAGTTTTGGGGGAGTCAGACCTCTGCATTGTTCAAGGCATCAATTGTATTTCTTCTTTTAATGATTTTAAAAGGATTTAGTCAGAATAATATGTAATGTCTTATGATTTGCAATTGCAGTAGACTGGTAGCTGGACATTTTGTAACTTTGCTTCTTGCATCAGTTATAAAGAAGATATAAATTATTTGGAAATAATCTATTAAATCTTAATATATTCAAAATAAATGTTTAAATTATTGCAGATATATAAAAATTAGATTTTTTTTGCTCATTTGGAGTTGATTATATTATTTTTAACTGTCAGTTGATTATATCAGGAACACACAAAATAATCTAATTGTATTCTGTGTTTTTCTAAATGGAAGGGATGAATTGTCTTGCACAAATTTTTTATGTGTGATGACTAGTTTTTATTTCACTCCCCCATAAGCATGTATTTATATATAAACACATATTTCTAAGGCAAATTGATTTCTTATTTTTTAATCAAATTTTATAAAGAGATATGATGGCTGATATAAGAGAATTATATTATGCCTGCATACTTTGTTTCATGTGTCAGTATTTTATCAGTAATCATCTAAATAACCCTAAAATATCAATTACTTCTTATTAATTTGTGATGTAGCTACAGCATTAGCTGTCTTGTGCATTTTTGTGTCTAAAGAGGAAGAATCAGAATCAAACCTTATAAATAAGTGGCAAGCATGTACTTAAAACTAAATCTAAGAAAATCATCATAATTAGGTCTTTTTCTCTTCCCACCTCTCTTTATATAGACAAGATTGTTTCTTTTGTAGATGTAGTGTTAGAAAGCTCAAGATGAAATGAGATCACATTCTTATTTTACCTGCATGTTTATCTTACATTTTGGACCATGAAAGTTTAAAACCTTGATTGCAAACAGGGAAACTAATTTGGAAAACCATCTTGGTCTTTTAGAAATTTTGCTTTATAGCTTAAGTATTTATTGGGAAACAGAATTATGCAGTCTAGCAAACTCCTATTGAAGAGTATTTCTGCATACATTTTAAGTAATAAAATTGAGCCCCTGAAGAAATGACTGTATTTTTCGGCTTAAAGGTGAACAAGTTTAATTTAATGAACTCTTAGAGATAAAGTTTTTATGTTTATTTTGATGGCCGCGAAATTTTTATATTCTAACTATGCAAATGATTCAGAGCAGTTCTGACACATCAGGTGTTACTCAGCAATTTACGGAAATAAAATAATGATAGATGATCCAGATTGAAAATGATAAATGTGGTTTCACAACAAATTACTTTTTATCATGCAGTAAACATTTGATGAAATAAATTTGGAATTAGTTCTATAAGAGGTTTTGAATCTTTGAGAGAAAACAGTTGAGATAGCTTGTTCAAAGTGACTTAACATAGACTGATGAATCAGATGTAGTTCTTTGGAAGTCAGGAAAAGAAAGAAGTATTTAAATATAAGATAGAAGCATGAAAGTCTGCCAGTTCAAACTGTTACATTTCAAATTTTGTTTATTTTTAGTTACAAAAGAACTTAAGATTAGTTAACTATGAAACAAAAGAAACATTTTCAGATGTTACTTGATGGAAAAATTAAAATTCTTCAAAATTGACATAAAGTCAATATTAATTCACATGGGATATGTTATTTTGAAATAATCTTGCTTGTTATAACTGCATACTGCTTTAAAAATTACCTTTGAGAGAAATTTCTTTTTTTGGAATTGGTATAAGTTGAGTGAGGCTTGTAGGTTACTAGAATCAGTAACTAACCATAAATTGCCAGCTTACATTTTTGTTGGTTACTTGTGTTTTCCAACCCCATTTCAGTACATTATTAATAGATAAGCTCTTTTAAAGTAATAATGCCAGGTTGTTTACTAATGTTTAAAATTTAAGCCTAAATACAACTGGGGAGAATAAGTAGATATAAAAAAAATTTTACTATTAAAATGTTGAAGCTTAAAAAATATTCTCTATTAGCTGAAAGTATTGAACTTGATCAACATATGGTATGAGCTAGCCTCATCCCCACCCGTTCTTTTGTTATCTTGTTATTGTTGTAAGGCTTAATGACAGTTGTAAGCCATAGTTCTGGATGTGGGGGTTAGTCCACCCTGGGGAGAAGAGGAGGAAACAGCAGTGTGGATTATGGAAATATGGATTGATCTAAAAAGAGACCTCTTGTAAAAGAATGGGCTCAAAGAAAAGCTAGGAAAAACTGATGAAAAGATGATGGAATATGATGTGAAAATGATCATTTGAAATCTTTCCTTTCATTCCCAGCTGCTATGTTTTGGGGAAAAGGAATTCATTTGTATGTTAAGGGAGAGCTAAAAGAGGCCAGATGAATAGTACTATTTATTAGATATATTTTCACTTTGGGTAAGATAAATTATGTGCATTTTAATAGACTTTGCATATGTTAGACTTTTTAAATCTTAAAGACGTAATGTTAGGTATGATATTTCATAGAAATGCTTCAAGTAGTACATAACACTTGGTTAAAAATTTGCCTTTAAATAGATTTAATTTCAAAAATTAACTTGATGTTTGTTAAAAATTAAGTATTTTAAAGATTGTGATGGTAAGTATTATGTTAAAATATTAATTACTGCTTATTCTATAAATTATTATTCAGATACATAGTTACCAGTTTATGCATATGTATTTCTTCTAGACAAGGGATAGCATTGCAGTTTATCTGGGTAAGCTAGTATTAAGTGGTAACACGTATCTTTGTATCTTTACCCTTAGCCTTTTTGACAAGAAAAGACAACAATGCAGTCTAGTGGTCATCTTGGTGAATGCAGACATGAGGTCCATGTAGTTTTAACTAGTTTCTGATGTGCTTATGTATAGAGAAAGAAAAATTGTTGCCCGATTCTAAAGTTTGGAAAAAGTTAAATTGGAAAAAAGTTAGCATGACAGCATAGAAATAAGACATTAGGAAGAGGAACATATTTTGAAGGAGGAATGATGTTTTCAATTTTGGATATGCCAGGTATTACGGTAGGGATGTCTTCTAAGTAGTAGAAAACTTCTGACCGGAGTTTAAGAAAGGATGATGACATATTTTCACATAGCTATTAAGTAGCTGACCTGGGTTCTGAACCTCTCGTTTTTTGCTGGAGTGCCCAGATTTTCACCCATAGTGTTTAGCAATGAGATTGGATTTCCCATCGAGAAGTGAAGGCTAAAGTCAGAAAGAACCCTAGGACCACCAAATGGAGAAGGCTTGTGGAGAAGGAGACGTGAAGCAGCTGGCAAGGAAATGACAGAGATGGGAGGAGAGCTAGATAAAGTGGACACAGACAACTCAGGAAGACACTTGTAAGCAGGTGTGCTTAGGGAGAAACCTGAGCTTCCTCAGATCATGGGGGGGTGGGATTCCTTTCATCTAATCCCAAATGTCTCATGTATGGTAGATACTGAATAAATGTACATTATGTGAATAAAAGAAACATGATACATTGTAGAAAAGTCAAATAAGATAAAGACTGGAAGAAAGGCTATTAGATGAAGAAACTGGAGATCACTGGTGGCCCCAAGCTGAGAAGAATCAACTCTGAGAAGTGATGGAAACTTGCTGAATTTACATCATACTTTCAGGAAAATTTTCAGTGAAAGACAACTATTTTAGATCTACTTTTTTTTTTTTTTAAAGATTTATTTGTTTATTTGACAGAGATCACAAGTAGGCAGAGAGGCAGGCAGAGAGAGGAGGAGGAAGCAGGTTCCCCGCTGAGCAGAGAGCCCGATGTGGGGCTCGATGTGGGGCTCGATGTGGGGCTTGATGGGGGGCTTGATGTGGGGCTCAATCCCAGGACCCTGAGACCATGACTGGTGCCGAAGGAAAGGCTTTAACCCACTGAGCCACCCAGGCGCCCCAATTTTAGATCTACTTTTTAGCTGACCAAAGGTTGAAACTAACCTTGCAGAGTTTATTTTAATATTCTTTTACAAATAAACCACTCCTGTTTTTATAATTATTCTTGGTCTCCATATATTCCAATACAGTAACATATTGTAAGGAATATGTAGAAGGTATGAGATAATTCATTCAAGAGAATTATTACTTCTTAATTGAGAAAGTTTATCAAATGACAACATGTAGTTTCTGGTTTATTGAACAAAATCGTTTACAAGAGATTCAGGAAATTGTGTTTTCTCTTTAAGGTTGTTTATGCCAAAGTGGACTAGACTAGGAGTGATCAAAACTCATTGCTATTTGGTGAGGCCTGTTTGGTGGCTTTCTGAGTGTGAAAAGAATCAGTGTTCACAGTTCAATTTCTCATAGAAAGACTTTTCTGCATTACAAGAACTAAAACCAAAATTGGCACCTTATAATCTCAGCAAAGGCCAAGGATTACATCAGCAGAGAGTGTGAACTAAATTTTTATTCCAAGAGATGCATGTTCTATAATGGGTGTGGTAGAGTAAGTTTGCAAAATAATAGCTCACAGTATTTCTATTTAGAATTTCAAGAAATATTCATTCAGAAAAACCCACTGTGACTTCAATTTTAATTGTAGTCTGGCATAGTAAAAATTATGGGCATGTACGTTTTTTATAAAAGAAAAATCTTTGGATAATTTAAGATAACCTAAAAAATATATGTATAAAGTCAGAGCTCCAGGAGTCTTGATTTTTAGTCCTGCCTGTTGACTGTGCCTGAATAAAGTTTTATATTAATTACTAATATAATTAATATAATTACTAATTAATATAATTACTAATATAATTACTAATATAAAGCAACAACTTTAGTTGTTGCTTTATATTGAAAGGGATAAAAATGTCTAGCAGATTTCATTGAATAGAATTGCTAAAGGTTTAAGTGAACCCAGGGTGTTCACTATCTGAGCTACAGTTTTCCTTGTCCATCTGACCACCATATACAGACAGATTTGACCTATCTATAAATCTTCATTCTTGAGCCTAAGATAAATAAATACTTTTTCAACCCTAACCCTCTCCCTTGTTTAACCTCATCCTGCTTTTGTTACTCTAGTATTGTTTACTTCTTCTGGTATGGTCCTTGTTCTGATATGTGACACATGATTTTGTTTCAGATTTTAAATATTGTGCTTGAAACTTTCTTACTTGATATTTTATTCCTCTGTGAGAATCAATTTAAGCCCTCATTTATAAATCTGTTATTTCAAAGGAGTTAGGTGTGTGTTAGTTTATTGTAAAACCAATATTCTCAGTAGTAATAAATAAACAATTATAGACATAAGCAGCTTTTTTTTTTTTTGGTCTTGAAAGTTAATTTCAGGGACTAGAACAACTTAGGGAAGGTAAGACTCACTTTTCTAATTACATACTATCTCATGTTTCTCCTCATGATTCCTTCATGTCTTGGCCTCTTTTATATTTTTCATATACCAGATTGAACTTTAGCTTTAAATTATTAATTGTATAATTTTAACTCTTCATAAACATGGGAAATATCCACCACGTAGAGACCAAGTGGGCATCAGATTTAGGCATCTGCTGATTATGTGTTGGAACCTTCATGAAAACAAAGTGAAAAAGAATACGTAGGGTGGAGAGTAATGGTTAGAAGCTTTAGCCTATGAGTTTAAGTCCTGACTCTAACGTTTGCTAGCTGTGGGACTTTGGTCAAGTTACTTAGTCTCTTTGACTTCTTCTTTTTGGTTTTTTCCCACATATAAAAGGAAACAAAACACAAGTTGTTTTGAAGATTAAATGAGGTAATAGATTTAAAGTGCTTAGGTCAGAACCTGACATTGAGTAGTTTATTATTATAATTATAATTATAGTAATTATTATTATTATTCATGGAGCTTGAACTCGCAACCCTGAGATCAAGAATTGAACTGAGATCAAGAGTCAAGATGTTTATCCAAGTCAGCTACCCATGCACCCCAGCAATGATTGATTGATTGATTGATTGATTGACTGATTGATTTAGGAAAGTGATGAAATAAGAGAACGTGCACACTTTTAAATCACATTTCCTTGAACTGTCTACCAAAGCAAATTTATTCTGCTGATGCTAAAACAGTAATCTAACATGAATTCAACAAATTTTTTTCAGAGCATTAGTAATGTACCAGGCACTGGTTAGGCATGAGAGGAACTCCAAAGTTGACTAAACCCCCAAAGATTTTAGACATTCATTTGTTTCCATTTATCATGCCAATTGTAACTAATAAGACTTTCTTGTTTGCTGTTAACTTCGTTGATCTCTGGTTACTGATGAATGACATATGTTCATTATAATATTGGAAGTGGTTAAACACTCTATAACCTCTATCTTGAAACAAATCATTAGGAGAGCAAAGATACGTTTTTATCATTGTATGAGAAAATTTACTGATTTTATAATCTGGGGATATTATAATGGAGTATTTATTGAGGGGAATATAAAAATATGAAGAAAACCATTGATCTTTCATAATGTTGGAGAATAAAAGTCATAGCTCTTATCCATATGTTTTCATCAGTGCCATTCCCTTTCTTTGTCTTTATCTAAGCTTGGTTCTCTCTCTAGAGCACCAGTTTATCCAGCTACTTCCTGATGTCTCCATCTTTACCCCCATATATATATATATATACTATATATATATATATATAGTATATATATTAAAATACATTGTATATTTTATTCTTATAAAATTAAAAAATTAAAAGTTATTATAATCATAATACAATACCATATGAACTATGATACTAATGTACAGACTCTAATGGTAGTTCAGCTGAGACTGAATCACAACTAAGTGGAAGGTTTAGTTTTGGACAGCAATGGTAAGGTGTGCTTCCCTCTTCAAGATAAGTGGAAAGAAAAAAAAAAGATAAGTGGAAAGAATGAAGAACAGATGGCTGGAGCTGGGTTGAACAAGACAATATTCTAGGAAGACTCAGTTTCAGGAATGTTGAAAGTCTTCTGGATTGTCATTCCTACACCAGCATGATTTGAGAAAAAAGGGGTGATGGGATGTGAGAGAGGGAAATTTGTCCTAGATATTTTTCATAGTTCCTGTCTACATTATTGTCTCTCGCTTCACCAATATTTATTGTCAGCTGGTGTATATGGAATAATGACAGTTGATCTGGTGTGCTGAATCTGCATCGATTATTTTGGGATTGAGGGTTATCAGAGACCAGGTTTTAAGGTACCACTGAAGAGAAGGCAGTTTACAGTTCTCTCAGCTGGCAGTAGAAGAATATTTAGGAGGAGAATGTGGTTGGTTCCATGTTTTGATTACATTCTGAGATTCCTTTGGAGATGCTGGTGCTTAGGAGGAGTGCATGGTAGGTGATCTTTAAGCCTTATTCCTGACTGGTGAGAATTTTCCTTAATTTGGTCCTTTTGTAAAAAGGGTAAAAGTACAAGACAACTGCTGTGTGTGTGTGTGTGTGTGTGTGTGTGGTGTAACTGAGTATGGCACCCTAGAGTATTAGAAGACGGAACGATGAACTTATTTCATGATTTGACAGTGAAGCAGAGTGATAACATGAGACTTCAGAACTTTATTTCTTATATTAAATAGAAGTCTTCATATATTTTTTATAGTATAGATTGGAGTTTGAATTTTGTCAGTTCTGTGACAGTTCTGAAATATATATAAAATTATATATAAAATATAAATGATATGTAAGTATAAAATATAAACTAAAATTATAAAATACGTATTTTATTATTTATTTTATCATATATTAAAATTAAGTTTTCTCTGTATATATATACACAAAACTTAATTTTGTTTCCTTCTGTGCATTCCAGTTTTACTTCAGGCTACCACCACTCCTCTTGATTATTACAGAAGACTTCTCGTCTTCAATCTTGTCCTTTTTAAATTTGTTCTGGCTGGTATAGCCACCCACAGTGATAGCTCTAAAATTGAAGGCCAGTTGGGTCCCTTCTTTGCTTTAAACACTTCAAAACTTCCTTTTAGGTACGGTGAACCATGATTTATTGTACAAACTGAGAGACTTATTTATTAGGTTTTTTTTTTTTTTGACCGAAAATTTATATATGGTACAATGCAGTTCTCAAGTGTACAATGAAATGAGTTTTGACAGATACATACATTTGTGTAACCCACATTCCTTTAAACATATAGACTTTATAACCACTCCAGGAAGTTCTTTCTTGCTGCTTTTTGGATACTCATTATATCCCCTAACCCACCTCACAGCCCCAGGTTACCACTGTTCTGATTTCTATTATAATAAATTATAACTTGAATACCTTTGAAAGTAAAAAGGGATGCTATTGATCATTTTCGTATGTGAAGTGTTGTGGACAAACCAAGGTGGAACGGTTTCCCTACTTTTTGCATCAAGTCCAAACTTTTTAGGTAGCTTGAAGACCTTATGTATTCAGTTCCTTGCTTATTTTTCAAGCTACATTCCCTTATCATTCTTCCAAACTTTGTACTTATTTTTTTCTCATTTCTAAACTTTTGAACTTTTTCTTTCCTATGAGGGAAGATCATTCTTATATCTTCTCATCCTCTCTCTTCTCATTCGACAACCTGGTCAATTTCTCATTTTCCCTTCCTCTCTCTACTTAGATGGGATTTCTTCCCTTGGGACTTTTACTTCACTCTTCCAGAAGCACTCTTCCTAAATTTGGTTTACATATCTGTCTTCTAGGCTTCCTGGTATTCTTCACTTTTCCTGCCAATGCTCTTACTATATTACAGTGTTCACACATTAAATATTTGATAAATAAATATACATAAATATATTGATAATTGATATAAATAAATTCACATTGATTTTATCAATATATAAGTACTGTTAGACCTTATACCCTTTAGGTAAATAACCTTCATGTAACAGGTTGTATTTTATAATTGTGTACTTATAAGTTAATTCTTCCAAACAAAGCCTCCAAATAGTTATATAGACAATCAATTAAAATTTGTTCAGACTTTTAAGATATACTATTATTCGCATTTTGCTAGATGATTTTACAGATTCCAAGGGCTTTCAAGGCATAGAGAAATAATAAATATATCCTTTCTCCCAGAATATAATAATACTCATCTAACAATATATTTTTCAAACACTTTAAAGTGTACAGTTCCTGATTCATGCTTTAAAACTAAAACTCTATACTTTTTTTTTTAAGATTTTATTTATTTATTTGACAGAGAGAGATCACAAGTAGACAGAGAGGCAGGCAGAGAGAGAGAGGGAAGCAGGCTCCCCGCTGAGCGGAGAGCCCGATGTGGGACTTGATCCCAGGACCCCGAGATCATGACCTGAGCCGAAGGGAGCGGCCCAACCCACTGAGCCACCCAGGCGCCCTAAGACTCTATTCTTAAAAGCATCAGACAAACAACAAGATTTCCGTCTGGTGTAACACAAGATTCACTATCTGGGGAAAGTTAGCAGTTCAGGCATAGTTCTGAACTAGGTTCAATGCAGGACCAGAAAGAAAGGATAATTATAATTTACTGCTCTGGAACATATCATACCTCTGTTTGTCATCTGTAATACAAAAATCAGTTCTCTAATGTGTACCCTACACAGTGAATCGAGAATATGTCATGCATATCATGACAGAAGGATTATCTGCACATGGCCCATGTATGAAGAATAATAGAAAAAATATGAATCAAGAGTTTGACAACCTTTGACTGAGGAAAAATATAAAGTCAAGATTGCAAAGAACAAAGAGAGATAACACTATTTCAGGGCAGTGAGAAACAGAGAGGATATGTTTTCTAAGGGTACCTTTAACAGTATCTTTGCCAGGACAGTTGAAGGAAGGCTTAGTTTGAGGTTGTAGAAGAAAGCAAGAGATAGTTTTATTCCTCAAGTTGGTCAGTACCTTACCTAGAATTGGTAACTAATCTTTATTATGTGGTTCGATAAATAAATACATGAAAAAGGAATTTTATTAATAAATCCTCCTTAAACGAAAAATGTCTGTTGGCACAATTCTTAGAAGATCGTTTTAATTCAAAACAAGTAGCTAATATGACAGCCCAAAGTAAGTTCCTACACGTATTGGATCATGAGATAATGCATATGGTATAACTTCGCAGAGTTAACAGAATCTGCTTTTATTGTGTTTGGTTAAATAGAAATAGTAGAATATGTTCAAATCTATATCTACATGTATATCTATATCCATATACAACTATATTAAATATATTAAAAATTTTCAAAGGAGGCAGATAAGTTATTCAGTATGATATTTTTCCTCAGTTTATGTCTCAGGATGCTAATGTTTTGACATAGGTCATTGAACATAGGACCTTTAATGTTTGAGTTATTCGGTAAATATTTATTGTGTAAGTAAATCTGTTCATTGGAATTGCATATGACGTTTGAGAATTCTTAAAACAAGTAACTAAATAATAAAAGAGCTAACGGTGGTTAGGAGATTTTTATGCCTGACACTGTCTAATCATTTGTGTGGATTTCTTCTATAATCCTCATATAAATCCCCACATAAAATCCTCAGTCTTACAAGATAGATAATAGTTTTTGCCCATTTTCTGGGTGAGGTTAATGGAGCACATAGCCAATACCTCACAGAGCCAGAATTTTAATATTAACTGTTGACTCCAGAACATTGTGAACTTGACCACTGTGATTTTCCATCTAAGATGTGTGTGCTTATGTGGGTATGTGCCTGTGTGTGTGTGTTTGTGTGTGTTTGTGTGTGTGTATGCATGCATCTATTTTGTAGTGGATCTAATGTTAAGTCTCCCTTGTTCTGAAAATCAGGAATCATATTTCCTTTATTCTATACAACATCTAGTTGCAGGGTGAAGTCATGGTAGCCTCTTAGTTGACTGAGGTGAAACTTGGTTTTTTTTCCCCTAAAAACAGAAGTATTTTCCTACTTATCTTCATTCTACTTATCTTGATTTAAATGATAGACATTCACTTTTAAATACTTTAGTATTTGCAAATGCAAAATTTTATAGGCAGTGTTCTATTTATTATGTATTTCCTTTCATCTAGAAAATGTTATTCGTTAAAATAGGGTAAATAAAGCAAGGAGGTATTAATCTGAAAATAGTGGGAGGGTTATATGGTTATTAGAAAACAAAGGGAGTCTTCCTAAATGGCTTTTCCTTAATAGAGTTGATTAATTGTTATTCCGATCCTCAATTAGAACTTAAAGTTAACCTAGGGATAAAAATTTGAAGTCAGTATTTAGTAGAATTTTTGAGAAAGAAACTTTGGAAACTCATTTGCATATAAATATATAATTTTCTTTCATGGCTTTTGGCCAAGCAAACCACCTATCTAATTGTGAATATACATATTTTTATAATGTCACTCCGCCCTGCTCGAATCTAGGCTTTGTCATTGGCAGTAGGTTAAACTAAAGTGACTGCAGACCACAGAGGTCTCCTCATCCTTCTAAGACTGATACACAGAGAACCCAAATCCTTAAAATTTATGTTTCAACAGCACAATTCTTTTTATGGCAGAATAAATTTGCTTTTTGGCAGGTATTTAAATCTTCCAACAATAAAAATTCATTTTTAATTTTTGAAAGTGAAAAATAATTTGATCAGGGTTCAAAGTCTAAACAGTTTTAGTGTCAGAAATCACAGACTTAACAATGCTTTCCCTAATTTAAGGAGGAATGACAAAAAATAAGTTTATTTCTAATTGAAATAGTACATAAATATAAATACCAAGAGAAAAATTCCACAGTGGGCTCAGTTATTCTGATAGTTACTCCTTAGTTTTAAGTTTAAAATCCATTCTCTTAGTGTTTTAAAAAAAATGCTTTAAAAAAATGAGAAGATGATGTCTAAAGAGGCTAGATGTATAGCTTACCATATTAATGTAATTCTGTCTTTTAATAAAATGCCATCTGATTTAATCACCCTATTAGTATAGCTGTATTTCCCTTGAAGATTTAAACCATCTTGCAGTGCCCATGTGAGTTCACTGCACTGCCCATGAGATCTCTGTGCACAGTGTGGGAATCTCAGTTCTGTACTGTGCAGCTTGCTTGTGACTAAGCAGCTTAGTACATGTTTCTTGGAATTCATAGCATTAATTATTTTTCACGTATTTGGGGAGATAATATTCAAAGTGAAGTAATCACCTTTTTAGAAATCGATGCCCTTTGTGAAAAATCAGATTAGAATTGACAAATGGCCCTCTTGTTACTGAAATGAATAAAATGATGGATATTTGAAAACTGTTCTTATGTAATATTACGTTATATTTTTCTTGAGAACTTTGGTATAAATTTAATTATCCGATTAAAATTATTTTGAGGAATCTTAAAAAAGTATGGTACCTCAGCTTCTTTATATAAAATTATGTGCATCTTGGTTAGCAGAAAATGAATAAGTTTGAATTTTGACTTTTCCTATAACTAGTCGAAGGATAAGCTAAGCGTAGATAACCATCCCTTGCCAATGATTAGTTTAGGAGTGACTCTGACCTTCTGGCTAATTAAATATATTGGGAAAGTTAGCTCGTGGTGGGGAGGCACTTCTGGAAAAGATTTCCTCACTGTTAAAAAGAGATAACGGAAAGATATGCTTCTTTCACTGGATGCTGCTGTGTCTTCATGTGTTGTGCTGAACTCTGGCAGCTTTCTCTGTGACCATGAATATAGGTTGCTGAGGACAAATCCAACAAATGCAGGGACGGCAAAGCAGAAAGAAGGACGGAAGTTTCTGGAGTCCTTAAAGAGGATGTTAAATTAACCAATCCCTGAACAAATCTTGTCACTTTTTGCAGTGAGAGAGTAACTATTCCTTACATATTAAGCACCCGTAGTACTAGTCTTATTCCTTAATTTAACAGTTAGTATATTTCTTAGTTACAGTTAGTCTTATTCCTTAATTATGGGTGGTATTGGAGCTAAAAGTGGAGACCCTTTGGGTCTATAGTGTAGGTGATCAAAAGTGATTCGAAAAGCCCTCCCAAGTGATTCTTACATCTTCTTATCGTCCTTCTAATTCTTACTGCCCTCCCATTGAGAACTTCTGGAGTGAAATAGTTATGGAATTGAATTAAGAGGGCTTGATGAGTGGCTGATCATATATGGAAGTTAAGAAAAGGGAGGGTCTAAACAGCTATCATGTTTTGGTTTGGGGAACTGGGTAGATGGTGCTGCTGTTCTAGGTGATAAGGACTACAACTAAAACAGTTGTTTCAGTTTTGTGTATTCTGAATTTGAGGTGTATAGGGAATATTTAAAAATTGATACTAGAGAGTAGTTAAATATATAATCCTGGAGTCAGAAATATCTAGACTATAAGACTAAGAGATTGGTAGTTGTAGTTGAAACTGTGGATGTAAACAAAATTGCGTAGGCAGATACATTTATCAGCATGGAAGAGAGCAGTATATGGAGCCCTTGAGAACATTAGTGTTTTAATATAGCATAGGGGAAGAAGTAGTTGAGAAAGAGGAAGAACAGTTACTGGTGTCAATAATGACATCTCATTTCATTTTAGAATTTTCTTTGAGAAATTCTAAGATCTTTGTAATTATTGAAATTCAATTAGGAGGTAAACACTGCATATTTTAGTTTTTTCAAAAAGTAGATTCTTAAATGCTTTTTCCTTCTTATGTGGTCAATTTGATGCCGAACAGTAGCCTCATGGGATAAAGAGTTAATAAACCCAACAACACTAGCAGTTTGCTCTCTCCTCTCTTATGAGGTCAGTTTGACCATAATGCTTATTAATACAGATCTGCGATATAGTGCCAAAAAGAAAAATCCAATTTATAAATTTTAATCAGTCTTTATCTCTAGTCATTTCTATGGTGGTAAATGTGTTGTTTTTAGGGTAAATGCATATTATATATGTGTTATGCCCTTTGTGTTTTGCTATTAATAATTGTATATTCTATTTAATTCCTTTGGTTATTACTATTTTTAACATTTGAAGTTTTAGTCAGAGTGTTTTGTATAAAAATAAAATATTTTAGAGAATTAAGATGATTTAGAAAATTCAAATAATTTCTCTTGGCTGAGGAAATTAGGTATTTCCTGGAAACAAAAACCTGAAGAAAATAGAAACATAACTTTTGAAGAGTTTTATCTTAAACCTTTCACTTAACCTATGGATCCTCATCTAGTGTGCATGTGTGTGTGATATCAGAAACACTTTATGGTGGAAACATCAGCCTTTCTGAACACTTCCAATACATATAAAAGTACAGTTTTCAATTAACATTATTGTTAAAAGAATCCAAAAAAAAAAAAAAAACTTTTTGCTTGTATCTTATTCCTCCCTTCAACCTCTCTCTCTCTTTTCTTTTTTAACTTCAGTTTGAATAGCACCTGTAATTAAGGAAGAAAACCCGAGCCCTGGGAGCTAGGTAGGACTTTCAGCTATTGATCTGTGTAAACCCAGCTTATACTGTCAGGGGAGAAACAGTCAACTGCTGAGCTGCTTTGTCACTGACATAAGCTGAGAGAGGATTTTTTTGTCTATACTGTTTATACACTAGTCTATAGACCTGCTGGCTGGTTGAATTTTAAAGAGTGCGGAGGTTTAAAGACTTGTCCCCTGAGGGATGCTTCTGCCAGTTGGGAAGCGAGCTGAGGCTGTTTTGCAGAAGTGTGTGCATGTGTGTTGCTTGTGGAAGGGAGGGGGAGGGTGTGAAAGATTGAGCAACTATGGGAAACATTCTTCTTAATTTGAGTCTTAAAATTGATGTGAAATATATTACCAATTTGGGTATATTTAGAAGTAGACAGTGAGTTTTGAATATGTATCTGTTGTTACAAAAATTATATGAACAACTTTGCACGGGAGGAATATCGAAATAGTGTTCATATGTGTAGTAAATATGGTAAATGGCTTCACTTTTTGTAGCACAAGATACAGATTAGCAATGGACAAATGAACTGTTCTTATTTGTAATAAACTGTTTTCCATTTCAGTAATTTAAATTCTTTCAAGTTTAATGGCTCTTTTAATAACATTTAATAGAATTTTTTCAATAGTAAAACAGCTTTTTCTAAAGATGCTTGTATTTTTAAATGAGCAGGGTACCTTGCCCTAAGATAGAAGGATTGTTTTTTTTACATGCTGCTTTTCTTTCTGTTTCAATGTCTTAAGGCTCTCAAAGCTTTCTTAGGTATTGGCATTGGAATTTTATAATGTTTTATTATCAATTAATACCTTATTGCAGTCTACATTTTAAAAGAATATGAAAAATTCTACTTTAAAACACTCAGTACTAGGTTTCTGTAGAGGGATTAAATATGCAGGTACTAAATGATTTCTCTGGATGTAAATTTTGTTGATAGAGAGGTAGTATTTTTGTTGGGGGTGACTACTACATTAAGATATTTGTTCTTTTTTCTTTTTAATAGGAAACCTTCTCCTAAATCTCTGCTTTGTTGTAAAATCACCTGACTTTGAACTTATATGATGTTACCTTCAATTCTAGAGCTTAACTTTATAATCAGAGTTAATTTTTAATTGTTTTTCATGTATAACAAAATCTTTTTCTATTTTTTTGCCAAGTATCTGACAATTATTCATATTTTGTTATGATTATAATATGTATGATTTCTAAGAGCTTATAAAATTTTATAATGACTGTATAAAATCACTGCAGGTTATTTTCTATGCTTAATTAAAACACTGATTTTCATATTAGGCAATTCATAAATGAAAGTATACAGAAGCTATGTTGTTTTAAATTTAAAGGCTTAGTTTTAGATACACATTTCTTTTTTAAAGAATGTTATTTGAGATAAACTTAATGTTACTGTTATTGAATTTACCAAGAGTTGGAACATATAAATGTGTTTCTTTAGCTATAGAAAGTCTTTTTTTTTTTTTTAACCGTTTTACTATGGGACATGTAGGGTTGTTATACCTCTCAGTAATTCATGCTGCTGCCAACTTCATTCCCTTTTCTCTGCCTGCATTTTAATTGAAACAACATTTATATTTTTGAGCCAGGATCTGTCAGAAGTCCCTGTGGCTAGTCTGTGGTACAAGTAGCAGCAGACGTAGCTTACCCATATGGTGCGGTGCTTCTTGTAAAATCCATATGGCCTTGTTGAAGGGAATCCCAGCGGGGATGTGAAGGGTGTTAATACCCTTCAGGCCAGGCCTTTCCCTCCTGGGGCTTCCGTGGCATTGTCAGTGCAATCTGCCAAAGCACCAACTTAATTCCTTTTTAATAATCAATTATTTTAGTCTAGGAACCTGTGCTGGTTTTCTTAAGAAAAAAAACAAAAACAAAAACAAAAACAAAACTTTTTTTCCTCTCTAGAAAAGATCTCAAGAAAAGTTTTGAGTGCATCTTTTAAAATATTCTAAAGTTTTTTTTTTTAATTTGCATTTGCAGGAAGTACTACAGAGTGTACCCAAGTTCTGTTTCCCCTTTGACATTGAAAGGTACAGTATAAGCTGTCATTCAAAGTAACTTCAGCTCATTTTAGTGAGCACTTTAAAATTGTTTGATGTTTTTTTAATAAAAAGAAATGTACGTTCTCTTCACTGCTTTTAACAACAAAAAGGACTAGAGTTTCAAAATGAATAATATTTGAAAGGAAGAAGCCTTTTTGCATTATTATATCTTTTGTTTTCTCTGCTATGGTCCGTTAGAGGTTTAAAGATTTCATTTCTTCCTTTTGTCTTCGGGTGCATATTGTAAGCACCTGCAGAAAAAAAAAATATTACTATGTCCTTAATCAGAGCCTTAGAATTGTGTCTTTTAAAATTAGATGTATATATCCTGGTTTCTATCTCACTTCACCCTAATTGAAAAGACCATCTGTGTGATATTGTGAAACTCATGGCTAGTTGTCTCCCAAGAATAGCTGTATAGAAATAGTGCAATATTATGGAAGGCTGCGGGGAAATCCTCCTAGCAGTTTTGAAAATCTCATTATGTTTGTATTTTACTGAACAAATACTGAATGGATAGAGTATTACCTTTGTGTAGTTGGAATTTCACAGAATATAAAGACCTTTGAGCATAAAACTAGATCATTTATTGTTTTTCATGCGATTTTCACACCCTATTACCTGTTTTTTTAAGAGTATGGTATGAGGGGTTTTAAAAGAAAATTGATTTTTGGAAAATATTTTGCTAAAGATTAATAAAAATCTGATATTTTACAATGTTAAAAAGATAATGCTTTCTGAATGAGGCTAATTGATACTCTAAGTATTGCTGATGAATGATACCCCTTGTTTGACCTCCTTTCTGGAGAATCAGTTTGTGTGTGTTAAAGTTGCAATTTACAAATAACTAGCAAAGATTAAATACAGCAAGAGAAGCTTTTGAGGGTATGTTGTGAACACTGGGCACTAGGGGGCACATCAGGTACTAGAGGTTCTTTTTGAAGTTTGTAAAAATTTTTCAGAACTGTCCACTTAAATGTGTGTTTGTGAAATGTTCAGCATTTGAAATGCTGTATTTCCTGACAACTGAAAACAGTTTGTAGTATTGGCACAATGGTAGTAAAGTAACTTACTTCTTTTTACCTAATTCCTGTGGCTATTTCAGAACCAAACTTAAGGTATCATGGATATTTTATCTTGGGACCAGGAAGTGGCTGTTCAATTACGGTTGTAACAGCAAGATGATAGCCAGTAACAAGAAATATTTATATATTTTAAATGGTGATGAAGGTTTGGTGTGATGGTTTATATTGCACCTTAGGCTGCAGTGTGATGCATACATAGTAGGATAACATGATACTTAGGTCAACAATTGGCTAAAATATTTTATAGTAAGCTTTTCTGTGGAAACTGTGTTTTTTCTTTGTGCTTGGAAATTGTTCTCAGTATATAGGTAGCTGTAGACAAGAATGCTCAAAAATGCCAATAGTAATTTTTATGGTACTTTACTGGGTGAGAATGTCAACAGAAGAAACAATTAAACAGAGGTGGTCCTGGCTGCCATTGGTACTAAAGCAGCCTGATCTGCTGTCTAAGCAGTCTTAAAATAGTACGACAAGAGAGGCTGGAGCTGAGCAGAATCAGTCATCATGTCTTGCTTCTCACTACCACAGTCTCAGTAATGGCATTTTCAGATTTATGAAATATTTTAGAAGTACTTTAGGCATGTGCAAACTTAACAGTGAAATAAATACCTTATGATTCCTCAGCCTGTAAGGGGCTACAACTTAATGTGACATTTGACTTGTGATTTAGTTTAAACATTTCACAGTCATTTGAGTTTTATAACATAGTTCTAGGTTTGAGAACCAACTGATTGAGAAGGTGAGACCAGTGATATATGTGATATATATTCTTGCTTTGTTTTCCTTTAAGAAAATTCTCACACAAAAAAAAACACATTAAAGTTTGATATAATATTGCTGTATTTTAGAGTATCTCAAAATCAAGTTGGACAGCATTTTACCTTTGTACTGACAGACATTGAAAGTAAACAGAGATTTGGATTCTGCAGACTCACATCAGGAGGCAAAATTTGCTTGTGCATCCTTAGGTGAGTATTTGTAGTAAAAAAAAAAATTGAAAGGATTAATACATTAATTGTGCCTTTCTTTTGTACTTTGTTATGCTTAGGATGCTTAAAAATATGCATATAATATTTTTTCTTGTTTGTTTTCTCTAGACCCAAGTAAATTAAAAAATAACTTTATTTTCTATATGGAACATCAGTTAAATTTAAAGATATACCAGTAATAGTGCAATTTTTCTTGAAAGAATTGGCTCTTTTAAGATTAGTTTTTGTGGGTTTATTTTTGAAAAATTAGATATTATGATGTGAGTTTAAATAATATATATTTTACCTACTAAACAAGTTGCAAAAAAATCAACTAAACTAATGCATGCTCTTTTCTATCACTGACTTAGAACCTGGATTTTTTTGAAAGTGAAGTACTGCTTTAAGGCAAAGGTTTTAACCTGGTGTTCTGGACAAAAATGTTTTATAGAGATGTTTTATTTGCCCATATGGTGTTTTAAAAATTTTCCAAAGATGTTTCTAACCTTATCAATTTTTGTGAAATTTTGTGTAAAATTCAAGTTTCTAATTTCTTTTGGTAAATGGGAGTGTTTCCTGGCTCTGGTCTTTCACTTTCCAGTAGGAGCAATATGCTGCAACTAAGCAGTGGGTGTTTAGTTGTGTCATGAGTTTACTGCTTTGCCACAAGTCCTACCTGACCCACTTCAATCATTTGCCTTGACTCAGTAGGTAGTTAAGAGTGTGTCTCCTTTTTGTAGACCTAGGATTTGAGATGCTGACTGTTTACAAGGAAGGATTCTAAAAATTAGCTTCCCTTTGTTATGTCTTGATGAATCAGAAATCTAGATATACTCCATAACAATATTGTCCTATAGCATGGTTATAATATGGATATTGGTCAAGCTAGCTTCTGTAGAAATGTTTGTAGGAAAAGAAATAACATTTAATTTAATAATTAAAATGTTATAAAGAAAACTTCGGTATAAAATTGATGTTCATTTGCTGTTTAGCTACATTCATATCATTCTTTGAGGTTTAGGTTTTAAATTTACCAGAACATTTGTTGGAGTTGGAGAATTTTCTTCAATCTTTATTTAAAAGTAAATGCTTAACTGCTTTATAAGTAATAGAATGTAGAAGTTCCTCCATTCTTTTTTTAGGCAACAACTCTTTCATTTGGATAATAATTGTATTTAAAACTTATGTTCGATCTGGAAGAGTATTATACTTCAAACTATAGGTTGATTCTTATAATTTGAGGTGGTTGATTCCCAGTGAGAGTGGGAGTGGCATGTAGAAAATGGGTAAGGAGAGCTCCTTTTGTCCTGTTGAACGCTGAAGGTTCAAAAGCTATGTCTTAAAGGGGAGTAGAACCTTATCTGCTCTGCCCAAGACAGGTTTGTCCTAATAGAAAGACCAAAGCTGTAGGTGCTTTCTGATTTTTCTCTATGAATTTTTAAATCTTTTCATTGAAAAAGTCAAGTTTACAGAAGAGTTTCAAGTTTACTACAGTAAACTCTTGTGTATACATCACCTAGATTCAGAATTGTTAACCTGCTTCTCTCTCTCCTTCGTCTGCCTCCGAGCGCACACAGACATACATGCAAATTCTTTGTCTTTCTTTTTCTCTTATTGTTGTTTTTGCTCACCTAGTTGAAAAGAATTTATAGACATCAGTTTTCTGTAATATTTGAACCTGCACTTTACAATTTTACTTTATTGCCTCCAAAATGAGTTCCTGGTAGTTATAATTAAAGAGGGTGAACCTTTGTCTTTCTTTTGAACTTTAAAAATATTTTTAGTACACTGAACCTGTTAATAATTAGCAAACAGTGAGGCGCCTGGGTGGCTTAGTTAAGTGTCCAACTCTTGATTTCAGCTCGGGTTTTGATCTCACAGGTTGTGAGATGGAGCCCCATGTTGGGTTCTGCACTCAGCGCGGAATCTGCTTGATATCCTCTCTCCCTGTCCCTCCCCCTCTGCCCCTGCTAGGTGTGCTGTGTCTCTCAAATAAATAAACAAATAAAATCTTTAAAAAAATCAGCAAATAGTCACTAAATATTCAGAATAATCCCTATAAATGTGCTTAGAGAATAAATATTCTTAGAGATTTCTGTTTAAATTTAGGAAAGCCTGTATTATTTAAAAATATTTACATAAAAAATGAACTGTAGCTATTTGTTAAATTCCTGAAAGACTGGTATAGTGTTCATTTCTTCAAAGCAGTGGTCATTAATTTGTAGGAAACAGATTCTAAAACAGTTACAGTAATCAAGTTATTGTTATCAAACTTGTGTATGTGGAAAAACACCGGAGTCTCATAGTACTCTTTGAATTAGGAATGGTTTTATCTCCAGAAAATAAAGTTATTTTACATAAATGTAATAAAAAAAAGTAAAGTCATATATGCCAATAAGAAAAACCTTTCTCAGTATGCATTATTGGTTATTTTATCTTTTTTTAAAAAAAGTTCCTTTTATATTTGCTTTTGTCATGTGACAGTGCTTTCTGGTAGAAAAGAAACAGGTAACAAAGCTTTATGAAAAAAAGCAGAGTCTTAAATTGGGAAAATTCTATTCTCCAGCTTATTTTTTATTAGGAAATTTTTAAAGGATTGCCATCTCATGATTTTAATGGAATAACATAATCTTTGTCCTGAAAAGTAGTGTACTGCATTGAGGATAGCCAATTTAGGGAATAGCCAGTAAAATTAGAGAACTGTTTAGTTTTTTTTTTTTTTTTTTTTTTTAAGATTTTACTTATTTGACAGACGGAGATCACAAGTAGGCAGAGAAGCAGGCAGAGAGAGAGGGGGAAGCAGGCTCCCCGCCGAGCAGAGAGCCCAATGCGGGGCTCAATCCCAGGACCCTGGAATCATGACCCGAGCCGAAGGCAGAGGCCTTAACCCACTGAGCCACCCAGGCGCCCCAAGAACTGTTTAGTTTTAATAGTGAAAGAGAATTAAAATGTAATGGAATTCAGCAACTTATTAAGAAAGCTGTTATAGATAGGAAAATACCTATTTTTAAGCTGTAATGAATGTGTTTCTGTGAAAATAATTTTAACAAATGTCTTAAGTGCTATCATTAAGGTGAATAATGGTGTTTTGGGTCCTGATTTGTTTGTGAACTAGACCAGGTCTCCCCCATTTTAGATTTAATTTTATAATTGTTGAAAGAAAGCATAAAACTTCAAATGTATTAGAAGAAAATATTGTTGGTTTTTAAAAATTACTGTAGGGGTGCCTGGGTGGTTCAGTCAATTGAGCATCTGACTCTTGATTTCAGCTCTGCATGATCTCAGGGTTGTGAGATTGAGCCTGGAGTCAGGCTCCACACTAAACATGGAGCCTGCTTGGGATTCTCTCTCTCTCCCCCACTAAAAAATAAATAAGTAAAAATAAAAATTACTGTAGTTATAAGTGCCTTTATATGCCTACCGTTGACTCTTGAGGCCAAAAAGATTGGCACCTTTGCCTGTATTATGATGAAAGATTTTGTTTGATGACCAATATAGTAAGGAAATTAAAAATACCAATAATTAACTGGTAGGAATTTATTTACAACCATGGTAACAGTGAGTTAATAGCTATAATACATAATAAGTAGCTACAAGTTAATGTGACAGAACCCAGTGGAAGAATAAGAAAAAACATCTGAGTAATACATTCACAGAGGAAATTTAAATAGCATATATACCTGTGAATGATGCTCAGCCTTACTAACGGTAAAAAAAATAAATACATTAAGATTATAAGAAATGAAATTTTAAAAAATAAGCCTGTGGGGAAACAGACATGTCATATGCTAGTGGGGGATTATAAAATGACATAACCTTTAGAAGAGAAATTTAATAGTATCTATCAGATTTATAAAATCTTATACTCCTTAACTCAATTATTTATAGTTCTAGAATTTTAAATATCAGGAATATTCCCGGTAGTGAGTAGTAAAGTGTGAACAAAGTTATTTATTATGGTATGGTTATAATAGCAGAATAATGGGATATAAATGTCCTTCAATAGGAATTGATTATGTATATTATGGTACATTCCCCATTCTCCCCTGGCAGCTCCCCCTCCCCCTGCCATAATGTTCTCTCTTTTTACTGATGGATTATTTTCCCAGTGCCTACAATAGTGCCTAGCACATAATGAATTCTTAATAGGTGTTTGTTGAAAAAATAAATTAATAAAAGGATGACAAACAGAATGGAATATTATTTATCTGTGGGGGAAAATTATATACTCAGCAGACTCTAACTCAGAGAAATGTTTATGGTATATTGTGAAATGATGAGATGTGTCAAGGTATTATTTATGGTATGTTCTTATATTGTAAAGAATTCATATGTGTATGTAAATGTATCTATTTTAAGAAGTAGCTAAGAATAAGAAAGATTTATGGTTAATATATGAGTGTATATACTTATAAAAAAGACTAGAAGGATAGATCTCCAGTTTCTTTTTTACTTTGTATACTTTAGCATTTATCCATTTTTTTGCAACGAATGAGTCATTTTAATCAATTTTTTCCCGGTTCTAAAAGTCTCAGATGTTAGATAAATAGCATATTAAAACTCCATGGGAATTTAACCAGATCACCTTTCGTCAGATAAATGTAGGTTGTTTGCAGCGTAAGAGATTATTTTACTAGTGTATTTTATTATAGGCACTTCAGAGGCAGTCAGTTGATCATTGTGGTATAGCAGAATTAAGAATCGGAAGAGTCGTTTATCCCATGCCCTTGAAATTTGGAGTCATACATAGTGTGTGAAAGAATAGTATTGGGAAGAGAGAAAAGTATTGCTTGTGAAATGACTTTCCTGTTACCATCTTGGAGCCTGAGATTAGTGTTTTCCTCTAATTTCAACACAAAATGTTTAACATAGTGGAAATGCTTTGTGAGTTTGTAGGAGAAATGCTACTACATCTACAATTTATTTCTTATTATTAGTTTCTCTTCAACAATGCTCATTTAATTTCATTGCATCCTTAAGATGTAGTAGAAGAAAATTTGTTTAGTTTCAATATAAAACCAAGACGTAGAATTTAACTAGTAATCTTCTGAGGTGAGTAGGGAAGGAAGGTAGAAGAATTACCTACTGAACTAATTCATAGAGTTGGTTAGGGGAATCACTTCATTTGAAGGCTAGAGGGGTGTGTGTGTGTGTTTTAATTAAGGGCTGTGCTGCTTGCAGGGGTTATATGAGAGAATCACCCATATTGGTAGTCTGAGTATTAACTGATGGCTGCCCAAAGCTTTGGAGTAATATTTGCATTCAGTTTTGTGTGAGTATCCTGGTCTTAGAATTCAGTGTTAATTCTAAGGTGTCTTGAGTTTAGCCTTTATTAGGGGTAAAATTTCAGAAAATTAACAAAATACTTGCATAAGCAAGACACGAATATATGTCTTTAACCATGTTTTTCTGATAACAAGGGTAATATGTTTTATTCAGGAAAATCTAGATGATCTAGAGAAGTTTAAAAAAGAAAATGAAGGGGGCGCCTCGGTGGCTCAGTTGGTTAAAGCCTCTGCCTTCAGCCCAGGTCATGATCCCAGGGTCCTGGGATCGAGCCCCACATCGAGCCCCACATTGGGCTCTGCTCAGCAGGGAGCCTGGTTCCCCCTCTCTCTCTACCTGCCTCTCTGCCTACTTGTGATCTCTGTCTGTAAATAAAATCTTTAAAAAGAAAAGAAAAGAAAAGACTCGTATTTGTAACATATAATTGTTATTTACTTTTTGGTGTTTCACTCTTGTCTTTTCTGTAAGAATTGTTTAGATACATTTACACATCTTTCTATTGGATAGCAGACTAATTAACTGAAGTCTTTAGTCACAATTTCTAAATGAATGAATGCATATAAAGCAGTTTATAAATTGGAAAAACTGCTATGGTTTTCCTAGTATCCCATGTAAGTGCTGAGAGTTTCTCTACATGCTCAATCGGACAGTTGGTCATTTCATTTTTCTCTTACCTTGAAAGTGGAGATTTAGCACAAAGATGATTTCCTTTTTAATTTTAGTTTTTAAAATTAGTTACTTATGTCTTCCGGTGGAATATATTATGACTTTTGAATATGAAAAATCTTAATACTTTGCCCATGAAGCTGTCTCTTTTGCAAAATTAGTGCATTTATGTTGAGACTTACAATATTCTTAACTTTTTTATTGTGAGGTAATACCAGTTTGATTATTTAGGGGTCATTCTCATTAAATGATTTAATATTCTTAGATATAAATTGATATTTCTCCAGTTGTCTTTATAATATGCTGCTAAAGACTTTAATTTTTTTAATGTCATCGAATGTATCTTAACAAAAAAATCTTTTCATTTATATTACCTTCTAGTGTTTGTATTTTAATGATCTAAGTTTCAAATGAAAAATATAAATTCTCTTGAGTTTTGTTAATATTGAATAGTTTAAAATATTGCATGTCCTTAAAGATATTCATAATGAAAATGAGATACATTTAAGGATGGTTAAAATTTTTAATACAAGGTAAAATCAGGTAGAAAAAGTTGATGTTTAATTTTGAATTTTCAGATATGGTTGTATGCTTTAGCTGTTTCCATGACATGTTTATCCTTAACAAGGGTATAGCTTAACAAGGTTTCAAAAAATATTCTGTGATATTACTAATTTAAATCTTGCCATTGTTTGTATTTAGAATTGCTTTCACAGGCTAACAAAAATGCAAGAAATAACTTTTTAACCCTAATATGATTAACATAATTTTAGAACTATAAAATTGTTGCCAAGGGTTCAAAATGAAATACCCTAATAAGGAAGACAGATTGATGTTTAGGGCCTTTGTAGTCTCCTCCCGCTCCTCCCCCCCCTTTAACTCATTCCAAACTTGAAGCTTTCACACTCTTCCTTTGGGCAAATCCCTTAGAAGCAGAATGTTTCAATTTTACACATTTTGTGTCAATTTTCCAGACAGAAAAACAGCCTCTAGACATTAGACGTTTTTCTACGGAAAGGCAGTTTCCTTAGTTTTATTTGATTACTATAAGTTAAGGTTCCTGCTGATCACTTAGACTGTTAGTGGTTACCTGACTATTTGACAAAAAACATTTCCTTTCCTTTATTTAACCTTTGACTTTTGAATGTAAAAGTTTTATCAGCTCTATAGTGGAAGCACAAGTGTGGGGGAAGTCTTACTGCCACAAAATGGATTCATGACTTTATATGAACTCTGTATTTTGCCCTATATCTTTACAAAAAATTAAGGAAATAGTCTTACAACTAAACTTTGAAGAATCTCTTGCCTTTTTAAAAAACAGTTGGTCTTAATGTTTTACATTTATTTATGTTTGCAAGCCTATATGCATCACAGTTATTCTTTGTTAAAGAAATGACACTTTCAGTTTTATAAGATTAAAGTAAAATAAATTAAGTCGTTATGGTATGTTGAGTACATTTTTTTACCTTTCTAGAATTTTTGTGGTTGGTTGCAAGAAAACAAATTTTGACTGTCTTTTGGTCTATAAAATTTAGTGAAAAAACATTTTAACTTATTGATAATTAATCAGTTTAAGGGCTTATATGTTAGTTAGAAATAGCTTTGAACAAATATTGTTTGAAAATTATCTAAAAAGCCACAAAAATAAAAACACGAGAATAACATTTCTTACCCAGAGAGGTAAGCTTATATAATTTATGTTTTATAAATCTATAACATTTATAATATATATGTTATTTTGCTACACATTTTGTCATTAAAGTTTACAATGGAATCTTGTTAAAATATTTGAGTTATTGACGACTTTCTGTACTCCAAACCATTTTCTTTGTCATATAAAAGAATGAGCCGGACTTCCTGTTGTGTAGTTGCACCATATCAAGGATTGGAATTCAGTTACTTACAGGGGGGATTCAAATAAGATATATAGGTTAAATGTCTGACAATTAGAAGTTGGGATTAGTGTGATGATCCAAGTAGGACATGCCATATCTAAAGACAGAAGCCATTACTCAGCTCTGGGTACTTGTTACAGAGTGAAACATGTGTGACCAGTATTGCCAGTTCTTTGGACTTTTAAGAGGAGCAGGAGATCCAGATTTTTAAGTGAATTATCTCAGATTTAGAAGTTGGCAACTTATTCAGTTAAACCCGGGGGTGTTGACGAAAAAAAAAAATATGTTCATGGTTAGAGATTGTTAGTCTGCCAGTCTGCCAGTAGTAGCCAGTTTACACCCTGTACTCTAGATGCTGTTGTTAATTAGCAGCAGAAAATGTCCCAGCTTCCCTGCCATTTCTAGGAATACGACTACGTTACAGAATCGCTCCATGTTGATATGTGATATTTTTATTAAAAAAATGTGGATGATACATAGTCTTAAGAAGGAGCTGTTATCACCAAGAATCAGTCCGTGTTCACAAAGTGCATGTTGTATGAACTAAACTCAGCTCTTTATGACACTGGTGTATGAGGCAATGCTGTAGAAATTTGAGTCTTTCCATTTTCTCTCATGAACAAATTATATAGAATGAAAAATACTGGCTAGACAATAGATAATGAAGTTATGAGTCCTGTTAGTGGTGAACATATCATACTTAGATTGTTGGTAAATAGGCACGTTATTTTGGGAGGGATCTTATAACGTATTGTAGGCCATGTCCTTTTAAAAATTTTTATCCACAGTGATGAACATAGAAACAGTATTAAAACCTACAGTTGGAAGGAATTACCAATATATTAGATGAAAGAATTAAACACATCTTCATCTGCTGGAAGAGTTGCCCATATGAACAAAATATAATTTAAAAGGCAAAATGATAATGCTCTGAACATTAGTTGATGAAAATTTGGAAGATAGAATTTGCTTCGGTGGATAGAAATTATAAGTAGACTGATTTAAGGTTAAACTAGAACATATTTGTGTCATAGTTTATTTAGCTGCCTGAAAATTTGTGGTCATTGGACATGTTTATTTAAAGACTGAATGTTAAGGAACTACATGCCATTGGGTGATGGGCTATCTATAGTGGACCCCTGAGCAAATATTGCTAGGTCAGATTGATCAGAGAGTTCTAATCCCAGACTTGCTATTTGGTAGCTTTGTGACCCTGGATAAGTTGTTTTACTTTAGTTTTGTCAATTATACATTGTGGCATTATTTTAATAATTAAATGAGATAACACATACAAACTACCTAGCATGTTTTCATACATATAGTTAGTGCTTAAGAAGTTTTATTCCCTGTTCTTCTAATTATTTTAACATACAGAGTCTCATTCTTGGATTCTGCTCTGTAGTCCCTAGAGTACAGACGGACTAGTGAGTCATATTGCCCCAATAGAAATAACAGAGCATCTTGGAGCCTTAGAGATGACCATGAGAAATATGCCAAGTGTAAACTTTGTTGCCATAGTTTAAAAAAAATAATGTTAGTCTCATTTATAGATGAAATCATATTAGAAGTAGTTATAAAATATTACAGTGTCTAGCAGTGCTATAAACATAGTAGAGTTGAGTGTTGAATTTGATGACTAAGAGAATGAATGTGAGAACAAAATCTAGCATATCGTGTATCAAGAGCAAACATAGCCTGGTGCCAGGATGAAATTCGGCCAGAGTTGGTATTCTTGGAGATTATAAAAAAGAGCAGTAATTATATAGGTAGCAAAATACCTCACACTGTTAAATTTTGAGAAGTAACCTAAATATTAATTATTTAATTCAATTTGTTTTATTTTCAAGAACAGTTAAATAATCTTACAGATAAGTTGTAATTTTATGAGTTAGCTTTTATGAAAAATTGTTTCAGTTAATCTTCACAATTTGAAAGAAAATTGAGAGGGGAAGATAGCTAATAAAAAGTAATAATGTAAAGATTAGAAAACCAGAACACTGAAGAGTATTTGTACTATTAGTAGGAATGCAAACTGATGTATAGCACTGTGTAAAACAGTATAGAGAGTCCTCAAAAAGTTAAAAATAGAACTAGTCTATGATCCAGCAGTTGCACTACTGGGTATTTATCCAAAGAATACAAGAACACTAATTCAAAGGGATATACACACCTCTAGGTTTATAGCAGTATTATTTACAATAGCCAGGGTATGGAAGCAGCATAAGTGTTGATCCATTGATAGATGAATGGATAAAGATGTGGTGTATGTGTTTGTGTGTATATGTCTGTACATATATACATATACATATAATATCTCTCTGTATATATACACACACATATATATAATTCAGCCATAAAAAGAGTGAACACTTGTCATTTGCAACAACATGGATGGAGGTAGAGAGTATAATGCTAAGTGAGATAAGTCAGAGACAAATGTCATATGATTTCACTCATATGTGGAAATAAGAAACAAAACAAATGGTAAAGGGTTAAAAAATGAGAGAGAGAGAAAGAGGGAGAGAAGGAAAGACAAAGCAAGAAACACAGACTCTTAATTACAGAGCAATCTGATGTTATCAGAGGGAAGGATTGTTGGGGATTGGATTAAATTGCAGTGGGGATTATGGAGTGTCCTTGTGAGGAGCACCAGGGGATGTATAGAACTCTTGACTTTATTATGCACCCGAAGCTAATATAACACTGTATGTTAACTAACTGGAATTAAAATAAAAACTTAAAAAAAGAAAAGCACGCAAGGCAAAAAAGTGTTCAGGTATTTTGTGTAGAAGAAGATCCTCACTTTGTAATGACTTATGAGATAATTTATTATAATTTCTTTATAGTGGTCCAAGAAAGAAGGTTTATGGTTAAAAAGGCTTTACATTATTTGAGTAAGATGGAAATGACAATGTAAGGATTAGCAGACATGCAGCCATCTAAAATCAATAAATTTTGCGTTATCTGGAAATTCTTGAGAGCAAGATAGAAACAGACCATCATGCTCCTTGAATAGATTAGATGAATAGATTAGATCTCATTTTATGTGAACACAGAGATCTGAACTACATGACATACTGAAGTTTTCCTGAAGTAACAATTTCTTCAGGTCATTAAAAGTTGAAATATGAATATGAAATGAATATGAAATGCTTGCAAATGAAAAAGTGGCACTCTGTCCAAGGAACTGTATTGTGTCTTAGTAGAAGGACATTCTCCATGAAGATCATTTCATTTAGTTATAATGAGCATAGAAAATAAGATGTGGTAATTTGCGTAGTATTGAGTTGAAAATTTAAAAATAGTGTTAATAATCTTTTTCTTTTTTTGGTGAGAGGTATAGCAGAATAGCTGTCTAAATGCTAGAGTTAAAGAGTTGTTGCATCATTTAAATATGATGGTTGAGAATACCAATACTGATCTGATTTTTAGGTTTCCCAGAGGGTGTAGAGTGTTACTCTTTAGGCCTTTGTACAGTTTATTCTTAGATTTAATTGTTCTTTCATAAGATTAGATTTGTCTCCTATATCTTAGTGTTCCTCCTTTTTTTTCACTCTCTCATTTTGTCAAAGCCATCCTTTAGTAGCTTCCCCAAAACAGTACAAAAGTGGTAGATTTTTGAGTGCTAGCATGACAGAAGATGTTGTTAACCTAGCCCCACACCTGATTCGTTGTTTCTCAGGGCAGAGAATTATAGGTTGCAAAGGGATTTAATCTCTGCATTTTGAAGGTGTAATCTTCTTACTGTCTGGGATTGCTGGTGAGAGGTTCAGTGGCATTTTTAACTTAATTCCTTTGTATGTTACCTGTTTTGTCTCTTTGGAAATTCTTAGGTGCTTTTCTGTCTCCTATTATGGAATTTCACTGTGATATTCATTTATTTTACAGTTTACCCAGTGGCACTCTCAATATGGACACTCATAGCTGAAGTTCTAGGAATTTTTCCTGCAGCTTTAAAGAAGAAATTTTCATTCCTTTTTTCCCACTTTTCTTTCTTTTTTGGAACTATTACTGTTATTCAGCTACATAATTCTTGAGATCAATGCCCTGATATTTTGACATTTATTCTTCTGTTATCCATTGGTTTATCCCTTTATTCTAGTTGCTAGGAGATATTCTTGATTTAGTTCCTAATTTATCAATTTTAATTTTTTTTTTAAAAAGATTTTATTTATTTATTTGACAGAGAGAGAGATCACAAGCAGGCAGAGAGGCAGGCAGAGGGGGAAGCAGGCTCCCTGCTGAGCAGAGATCCTGATGCAGGGCTTGATCCCAGGACCCTGAGATCATGACCTGAGCTGAAGACAGAGGTTTAACCCACTGAGCCACCCACTTGCCCCCCAAATGTACTTCTGTTGTGACTTTAGATTACTCTTGAATCAAAAAGCATCTTTCATAGCTATTAATAAATCAGACATTATGTGAAAAATGCAGATAGAATGTTGTTTTTCTCAGCTCTATACATTGATTTTTAAATTTTAATTCTGTTATATACATGTACTGTTGTCAGAATACAGTTATGTATTAAAAGCATCACATGTTTTTCTCTTAGAAAGTAATCTGTTATAATAATTCTTTGAAAAAAAAGAACACTTTTTTTTAAAAAAGATTTTGTTTATTTATTTGACAGAGAGGGATCACAAGGAGGCAGAGAGGCAGGCAGAGAGAGAGAAGGGGGGAAGCAGGTTCCCTGCTGAGTAGAGAGCCCGATGCGGTACTTGATCCCAGGACCCTGAGATCATGACCTGAGCTGAAGGTGGAGGCTTAACCCATTGAGCCACCCAGACACCCAAAAAGAATACATTTTAATAAACAATTAAACCTTTGGATAGATTTTAAATATACTAATATCTTAATTTATTAATAAGGAGTACAGATTTGGGGGGTTTATTGAATTTTAGACAGTATTTTGCTTTCATAAGAATTAGTTATATTTGCATCTAGTAAAGTGAATCAAAATGTATTTTCAGTTGTATATAATTTTACAATTTTTAAAATGGGCTTTCTGTTGTGTATATTGATGTTTACTTTGAAATTTATCACCCTACTTGACCATCAGTTTCAAATAATTGATTAATTAGGCACATATTTCTATTGTATTATATATTCTCTTCAGTAATCATTAATAAGAAATGATTGTGTATTTTGAAAGCTTCTTAAGATTAGTTTTTGTTTTGTATTATATTTTATTACAGTGGTTAACTTTTATTCTATGAGTGCTTTTAGTACACTTGTACCATGCATACTATGATATAGGATTAAATAATTTTACTGCAGAAAAAATAGAAGTATGTAATGCATAACTTTAATAATAGAACTTTGGATCATTATTATTTTATGAAAACTAGTAATAGATAATATTTAAAATTTTACTATAATAGTAAGGAGAGCATTGGTATAGTTCTTTTCTGCCATCTAGGATTAAGCTGTTTGAAATAATAAAAAATTAATGTTTTCATCTCTTTTCTTGATTCTAAATAATATGTCCATATACATTTTTAAAGGTTTTTGGTTTTTTTGTTTGTTTTTGTTTTTGTTTCCTGTTTTTTTTACAGTTACCTGCCATGGTTTGAAGTATATTACAAGCTTCTCAATACTCTGGCAGATTACTTGGCTAAGGAACTGGTAAGCTATGTTTTTTCCCCAATTTTTTCTCATGTTGTAAAATACAACATAAAGTTTACCATTTTAAGTATCTTCAAGTGTACAGTTCTATGTCATTAAACACATTCGCCTTGTTCTGTGCCACCATCAGCAGCAGCATCTCTAGAACTTTTCTATCTTTCCAAATTGAAACTCTGTGCCCCATAGAACGACTTTCCTTTCTCCTCCCCTGAGTCTCTGGCAACAGTCATTTTATTTTCTGCCTGCATGAATTCGAATGTGTACCTCATGTAAGTAGAATCATATAATACTTGTTCTTCTGTGACTAGCTTATCTCCCTTAGCAGGTTTTGGGGGTTCATCCATGCTGTCGCAAGTGCCAGAATTCCTTTCTTTTTTAAGGCTGAATAAAACTTCATTATATGTACACACCACATTTTGTTGATTTGTTCATCTATAGATGAACAGCTGGGATGCTTCTACCTTTTGGCTGTTGTGGACAGTGCTGTTAGAAACATGGGTATACAAGTATCTGTTTGAGTTGCTGTATTATATTTGAATTGCTGAGTAATATGGTAATTCTATGTTTAATTTTTTTGAAGGACTGCCATAATATTTTTCACATGGTATCACCATTTTACTTTCCCAGCAGCAATGTACAAGGTTCTAATTTCCCCAACACCTGCTATTTTCTCTTTTGTTTTTGTTTTGTTGAATTATTATTTACATACAGTATATTAATTTCGGGTGCACAGCATAATGATTTGACATTTGTGTACATTGTGAAATATTATTATAGTAACTCTAGTTAGCATCTGTCATTACTAACTATACAAAGTTACAGATGTGTGTGTGTGTGTGTGTGTGTGTGTTTGCATGTGTGTGATGGGAACTTTTAAGATTTACTTTCTTAATCTTTCAAATTTGCAATACAATATTGACTATAGTCACCATGCTGTACATTACATGCTCTTGACTTATTTATGTTGTAAGCGGAAGTATGTGCTTCTTGATCACTTCACCATTCCACCCATCCCCCAACCTCTTCCCCTCCAGAAACCATCAACCTAATCTGTTCTCTGTATCTATGAGTTTTATTTTGTTTTGTCTTTGTTTTGTTTTTTAAATTCCATATGTAAGTCAAATCATATGGTGTTTGTCTTGCTCTGACTTATTTCACTTAGCATAAGTGACCTCAGGGTCCATTTGTGATGTCACAAATGGAGAGATTTTGTTCTTTTTATGGCTGAGTAGTTTTCCACTGTGTGTATGTGTTTGTGTGTGTACAATACCTCTTTATCCATTCATCCACTGATGGACACTTGGCTCATTTCCATATCTTGGCTGTTGTAAATTATGGCACAATGGACATAGTGCATGTATCTTTTCAAATTAGTGTTCTTATGTTCTTCACACATATACCCAGAGATGGAGTTGCTGGATCACATGGCAGTTCTAGTTTTAATTTTTTAAGAACTTCCAAACTGTTTTCTACAGTGGCTGCACCAGTTTACATTTCTAGCAATAGTGTGCAAGGATACACATCCTTTTTCCACATCCTTGCCTATACCCGTTATTTCTTGTTCTTTTTGCAGTAACCATTATGACAGGTGTGAGGTGATAACTCATTGTGCTTTTGATTTGCATTTCCCTAATGAGTAGTGATGTTGAGCATCTTTTCATGTGCCTATTGGCAGTCTGTTTGTGTTCTTTGGAAAGATGTCTATTCAGACCTTCACCCCATTTTTTAAATCAATGTTTATTTTTTTGTTATTGAGTTGTAGGAGTTCTTTATGTGTTTTGTATATTAAATGTATGTTGTATATTAAACCCTTATTGGATACATGATTTGTAAATATCTTTTATTCAATACATTACCTTTTAACTTTGTGGATGGTTTCTTTCACTTTGCTTTTTAGTTTGATGTAGTCTCATTTCCTTTCTTTTTTCTACCTTTCTTTTTTTCTTTTCTTTCTTTCTTTCTTTTTTTTTTTTTGCTTTTGTAGCCATTGACTCAAAATTGTCTCCAAGACCTGCATATATTTTCTTTTAGGAGTTTTATAGTTTCTGCTTTTACCTTCAAGTCTTTAACCGATTTTGAGTTAATTTTTGTGTGTGGTACAAAATAGTGATCTAGTTTCATTCTTTTGCATATGACTGTCCAGTTTTCCCAGCACCATTTATTAAAAAGAATGTCCTTTATCCATAATCTTGCCTCCTTTCTCATAAATTAATTGACCGTGTATGTGTGGTCTCTTTGTTCCATCCCACTGATTTTTGTGTCTGTTTTTGTGCCAGTAGCATACTGATTTGGTTACTATATCTTAGTAATATAGTTTGAAAACAGGAGCATGATGCCTTTAGCTTTGCTGTTCTTTCTCAAGATTCCTTTGGCTGTATAGGATCATTTGGGTTCCATACAGATTTTAGAATTATTTGTCCTAATTCTGTGAAAAAAATGACATTAGAATATTGATATGGATTACTTTGAATCTATAGATAAAATGGGTAAGATGGATATTTTAATGTGGTCTTTTAATTCATAAGACCAGATTATCTTTCCATTTATAGTGTCATCTTCAGTTTCTTTCATCCGTGTCTTCTGGTTTTTAATACATAGGTCTTACACTTTCTGGGTTAAATTTTTTTCAAGGTATTTTATTCTTTTGATGCAATTATAAATGGGATTGTTTTCTTTATTTCTCTTTCTGAATAGTTTACTGTTAGTATAGAAACACAACAGATTTTTGTATATTGATTTGGTATCCTGCAACTTTGCTGATTTTTATCTGTTCTAACAGGTTTTTATTTTTGGGAGTTTTTTGATTACTCATTCAGTCTCCTTATGAGTAATCACTCTATTTAATTTTTCTATTTCTTCATGATTCAGTCTTGGAAGATTGTAAATTTTTAGGAATTTATCCATTTCTTCTAAGTTGTTGAATTTGTTGGCATAACATTATTTTAGTAATCTGTTATGATCATTTGTATGTTCCTTTGGTGTGAGTTGTATCTTCTTTTACTTTTGATTTTATTTATTTGAGAACTCTCTCTTTTTTCCTTGTAAATCCAGCTAAAGGTTTGTCAAGTTTGTTTCTGTTTTTAAAAAACCAACTCTTAGTTTCACTGATCTTTTCTATTGCCTTTTGAGCCCCTGTTTCACTTATATGTTCTCTGACATTTATTATTTCCTCCCTTCTACAAAATTGGGGCTTCATTTTTCTTTTTACATTTTTTTAGGTGCAAAGTTACTCTACTTGATATTTTTCATATTTCATGTGGTTTATATTACTATAAAGTTTAGAGTTTATATCACTAATATCACTAATAGAGTGATATTACATCCACTAATAGTTTATATCACTATAAAGTTTAGAATTTAAAGTTTAGAGCTATTTTACTATATCCTATAGATTTTGGTGTGTTATATTTTCATTTGTCTCAAGGTATTTTTTTAATTTCTTTTTTTTTTTTAATTTCATTGAGCCATTGGTTATTCAGTAGTATGTTGTCTAATCTCTATTTGTTTGTGATTTTTCCAGTTATCTTGTAATTGACATCTAGTTTTTGTACAATTTTTGTTGGAAAAGATGTTTGATGTGATTTCTATTTTCTTGAATATATTGAGACTTGTTTTGTAGCCTAACATATGAAATATCCTGGAGATTGTTTCATGTACACTTGGAAAGAATGTGTATTCTACTGTTTGGGGATGGAATGTTTGTTATATATATAGCTCATCTGGTCTAATGTGTGTCTTAGGGCCAATGTTCCCTTATTGATTTCCTGTTTGGATGATCCATTCTTTGATGTAACCAGTGTATTAATGTCTCCTGCTATTATTGTATTACTGTCAATTTCAACTTATTATATTATTGTCAATTTCTCCCTTCACAAATGTTGTATCTTCTTGCTGGATTAACCCCTTTGTCATTATGTAATGCCCATTTTTGTTTTTTTATTATGTTCTTTGTTTCAAAGCCTATTTTGTCTGATATAAGTATAGCTACCACACTTTCTTTCAGTTTCCTTTTTCATGAAGTATCTTTTTCTATTCCTTCATTTCCTTTCTGTGTGTATACTTACGTATGCTGTGCGTCTCTTGTAGGCAGCATATAGATGGGCATGGTTTTGTTTGTTTTTTTTTAAAAAAATTTTTAAAAGATTTAATTTATTTATTTGACAGAAACAGACACAACAAGAGAGGGAACACAGGCAGGGTAAGGGGCAGAGGGAGAGGAAGAAGCAGGCTCCCCTCTGAGCAGGGAGCCTAGCCTGATGTGGGGCTCAATCCCAGGACCCTGGGATCATGACCTGGGCTGAAGGCAGACTGAGCCACCCAGGCACTCCTGTTTTTGTTTTTGTTTTTGTTTTCAATTTTGTAGCCACTTTGTATTTCTTGATTGAAGAATTTAGTCCATTTGCATTTAAAGTAATTGTGTATACTTATGTAATTATCACCATTTTGTTCAATTGTCTGGCTATTTTGTAATTCTTCTCTGTTTTGGTCTTCTCTTGCTTTCTTCCTTGTTGGTTTGATGGATTTATGCTGCTGTATACTTTGATTCCTTTTTCATTTTCTTTTGTGAATCTGCTGTAGGGTTTGGCTTTGTGGTTATGATGAAGCTTACACATAACATCTTATATACTTAATAGTGTATTTTAAGCTGATAGCAACTTAAATTTGAATGCATTTTAAAACTAAATTTTTACCCACCTTCCCATAAAAACACGTTTTATTTTTTATTTTTTTAGTGAGAGAGAATACGTGTGGGGAAGGGCAGAGAGAGAGAAGGAGAGAATTGTAAGCAGGCTTCACACTCAGTGCATATGGAGCCTTATGACCCTGAGATGATGACCTGAGACAAAATCAGGAGTCAGACACTTAATCACTGAGCCACCATGGTGCCCCCATGTTTTATGCTTTTGATGTCAATTTTAAGTCTCTTTATTTTCTATATTCCTTAACCAACTGAGCCACCCAGGCGTCCCTATTTTCTATATTCCTTAACTAATGATTATGGTTTTAATTATTTTCACTACCATTGCCTTTTAACCTTCATATTAGCTTTGTAAGTGTTTAATCTACTACCTTTACAATGTATTTACTAATGAGATTTTTACTTTCATATGTGTTCTTAATAATTATTACCCTTTCTTTTCAGCTTAGAGAAATCTCTTTAACATTTCTTATAGGGCCAGATTAGTGGTGTTGTATTTCCTTAGCTTTTGTTTGTCTGGAAAGCTCTTTCTCTCTACTTCAAATTTGAGTGATAACCTTGTAAGGTAAAGTATTCTTGGTTGGAAGTTTGTTTTCCCTCAACACTTTGAATGTATCATGCCATTTTCTTCTGGCCTACAAAGTTTCTGCTGAGAAATCTGCTGATAGCATTATGGGTGTTCCTTTGTTACAAGTTGTTTTTCTCTTGCTGCTTTTCAGACTCTCTATATTTTGATATTTTAATTATGTTTCTTGGTATGTGTCTCTTTAGGTTCATCTTGTTAAGAAGTCTCTGGGCTTCATGGGGGCACCTGGGTGGCTCAGTGGTTTAAAGCCTCTGCCTTCAGCTTGGGTCATGATTCCAGGGTCCTGGGATCGAGCCCCACATTAGGCTCTCTGCTCAGCAGGGAGTCTACTTCTCCTTCTCTCTCTCTGCCTGCCTCTCTGCCTACTTGTAGTCTCTGTCAAATAAATAAATAAAATCTTAAAAAAAAAAAAAGTCTCTGGGCTTCCTGGGTCTGGATATCTGTTTTTAACACCCTGTTAGGGATGTTTTCAGGTTTTTTTTTTTCAAATAACTTTCAAATTATTTTCCTGTCCCCTATAATATGGATGTTATTCTGCTTGATATTATCCACAGGTCCTTTAAAGCTATCTTTACTTTTTAAAATAATTTTTTCTTTTTGCTCATTTGTTTGGGTTAGTTCCTCTGCCTTGTCTTCTGGATCACTGATTCCAGTCTGCCGTTGAACCACTGTAGTGTATTTTTCAGTTTAGTTCTTTTCTGTGACTTTTTTTTTTTTTTTTAGGATTTATTTATTTATCAGAGAGAGAGAGAGGGGAGAGAGCGAGCACAGGCAGACAGAATGGCAGGCAGAGGCAGAGGGAGAAGCAGGCTCCCCGCCGAGCAAGGACGCTGGGATCATGACCTGAGCCGAAGGCAGCTGCTTAACCAACTGAGCCACCCAGGCGTCCCTTTTCTGTGACTTCTATTTGATACTTTCCTGTATATATATTTTTTATCTTTTTGAAGTTTTTACTGTGTTCATCTGGTCTTCTCCCAATTTCAGTGAGCATCTTTATGACCATTGCTTTGAGCTCTTTATCAGGTAAATTATTCATCTCCATTTCTTGTAGGGTTTTTTCCCTAGAGCTTTATCTTGTTCTTTCATTTGGAATATATTTCTGTTTCCTCATTTTGGTTGGTTTCCATTCTATGCATTAGACGAAAAAGGTGTTTCTCTTATTCTTGAAAGAATGACTTTTTATTGATGAACCTTATCATACAACCCTGCCTTAGCTCATGGTTGTCTCTTGAACCTTTATGATTGTCTAAACACCCTGATTCATTATTGATAACTCCTAGTTGTTGAGATAGTCCATATCCTTTGAATGTCCCAGAGGGAGGGATCTCTCAGCTCCTAGTTTTGGCTGGTTGGAAGCTAGATCCTCAGGCAGCAGCTTTAAAGTTATGTAAATAGTTTGTGGGACAGCAATCAGAAAGTCTGATGGTGTTCAGACCCATCAATCTGGAAAAATACCCTTGATGACAGTGGCAAAAGTGTGGTTTCATACTTATGAAATACTTTGGTAGCCTTTAGGTGTGTGGTAATCCTAAAGTATTCCTCTCAGTAGAAGTTTCAGGATAAGTAAATAGGAAGACTGTATTTCCTTCTACTGTTTGTAGAGCCCTGAGGGTGGTAGCCTGCCAAGAACTTTCTCTTCAGCTTCGCCCTGGCTACCAGAGCCAGGTGTTCAAGGAGCATTCCCTGTGTAGGCTGTAAATTCTGCTGGCTGTGGTGGGGCTGCAGGAATGGCATAGGGCCAGGATGTGCCCACCAGCACTAGAAAGGTAGAGGGAGAAAGCAAACATGACACCTACCAGTACCTCTATTCTGGAGAGAGTTTGAATAAGCTCCTCCTCCTCTGGCAGATGCTTTAGGATTGGCAAATGAATCTCCTTCATGTAGGTCCAGGTGCTCTCCATACTGCTGCTTTTGTGCTTGGTCCTGTGGCAGGTGAGTCTGTGCACAAGTTCTTCAAGAGTAGGAACTCTATTCTCTACAACTCATTGTTCTCCTGGACATAAGCCCTGTTGATTTTCAAAGCCAGACATTTGGGGAGCTCATTGCTCTGGTGCAGGTCTGAAGGGTTGAGGTGCCTTATATATGTCGTAAGCCCCTTGCTTATCAGGGAGAAGCTGCTTGAGATCCTTCCTGATTGTGGGTCACCACATGGTGGATGGAGTTTTGGATGAGGCCATATCTCTGCCTCTTACATTTCTCAGTGTGGTCTTTTATTCTTTGTTGTGCAGGAGCTATTCAGCTAGTTTTCAGGTATTTTTCTGGGGGAATGATTTCATATGTAGCTGTAGATTTGCTGTATCTATAGGAGGAGATGAATTCAGGACTTAGGCTGCCCTCTTGGAATGCCTCCTTGTTTTGTATTTATAACAGCCATTCTAATGGGTGTGAAGTGGTATATCATTGTGGTTTTGATTTGTATTTCTTTAATTCTTGATGTAGAGTATTTTCATGTGCTTATTGGTCATTTAGTTTTCTTCTCTGGAAAAATATCTGTTCAAATTCTTTGCCCATTTTTAAGCAAATTTTGTTGTTGGGTAGCAGTTCTATATATTATCAGATATTAATCCCTTATTAAATATATGATTTGTAGATATTTTCTTCCATTCCATAGGTTGCCTTTTTACTTTGCTAATTGTGTCCTTTGATTCACAAAAGTTTTTTTAATTTACATGAAGTCCAATTATGTATTTTTCTTTTGTTGCTTATGCTTTCAGCGTCATGTCAAAAAATTACAAATTCAGTGTCATGATGCTTTTCCCATATGTTTTCTTCTAAGAATTTTAGTTCTAGCCATTACATTTAGGTCTTTATCTTTTTTTTTTTTTTTTTTTTATGTTTTTTTATTTTAATTTTTATAAACATATATTTTTATCCCCAGGGGT
>NC_081566.1:35823907-35860589 GCF_022355385.1 Mustela nigripes | reverse complement strand
TTAAATATCTATGCCCCCAACGTGGGAGCAGCCAACTATATAAACCAATTAATAACAAAATCAAAGAAACACATCAACAATAATACAATGATAGTAGGTCTTTATCTTTTTTTTTCTTAAAAATAAAAATGAAAACGCTGAAGTGTGCTTTTGAATTAATCAACTTTTCTAGGATGATATTTGTAAAATTTCCCCGTTAATCATTGTTTGAATTTTTTTACAAGAACTAATTTACTAAGATATGAGCTGTGCTATTTGATGTAATTTAATTCAAATAAAAGGTTTTTTAAAAATTTTGTAATGATTGCCTGTTATTGTTTTCTAATTTTTAAATTCAGGGTATATTTTCCATCCTTTGTTATCTTTTTAAATTTTCATTTGAGGTGCACCTGGGTGGTTTAATTGGTTAAGTGTCAACTTATGGTTTCAGCTCAGGTCATGATTTCCAGGTCATAAGATTGAGCCCCATGTTAGACTCCATGCTCAGTGAGGAATGTGCCTGAAATTCTTTCTTTCTCCTCCTCCCTCTCCTTCCCCTTTGCTCCCTGCCCCCCGTTTGTACTTGTTCTCTCTCTCTCTCTCTCTAATAAATAAATAAATATATTCTTTAAAAAAATAGTCTCAGTTGATACTTTATTACTCTCAAGATTGTATTTTTCTGGATTGGCCTGACATTGTTTTTCCATTGTTTCTAACTATATAATGTCTTTCTTTGATCTTTTTCATCTATCTATACCTAAAACTTTGATGTTCTTTTTTGTATTCTTAGTTTTCTCTTTTTCTGTACATTTATGGCCATTTCATACATACTCATAGCTATAAGTACCACTATATTTTGATTTTTAAGAATGTTCTTTTTGAAACCTGATTATATCATATCACTGCTTACAATCTTCTTATAGTTCCCTTTTTTCTCTTAGAATAAAATCTAAACTTGTCTGCTGCCTGACATATAAGAAGTTCCGTGATCTGGTTTCTGATATTCCTTCCTGGCTAAACTGCTTCTTTCTTACACATAATGTACTATCCAGTTATCTTGAATCATTCAGGTTTTCCAGAATTCCTATATAATTATCTTTCCAGATTATGTCACTCACTCATGATTACTGATAGAACACTCATCTTTTAAGATTCAATGTGTAAATATCTTTAAAAAACAAAACCCAAGTTCAGCACAAATACTATTCCAGATACTTCTTATTAAATAGAGTTTAAATGTATTATTATTGAATTAAGATACTCCTTTTATGCTTCTGGTAAACAGTCTCCTAATTTGGCAACCAAATTTTATTATTATATCATAACAGCAAGGTTTGCTGTTTGTCAGAAGTTCAGGTATATTTGTATGTGTGTGTGTAAATATTTCCCCCTCTACACTTGACATCCATAATTCTGTGAAGTATTCATTAGAAGGTCATTTTTTACTTGAACAGTTTTATGTTGAAGCTATACAGTCATTTTCCTAGCAAAATAACTGGAAATAAAAGAATTTAAGTATAGCAATGGAAACTTAAAACCAGAATTTTACTTTATGATTATTTCTTGTTCTTTGTTTTTATGAGTATACATTTGGAACCAGCATTAATTCCATTAGTCATGCAAATTTAGAATACTTTACTTTTAGAAACTCTTACTGTTAAGTTAATGCTTACATATCTATAATATGTCAGTCTCTCTGAGACCATCAGTAACACTGAAATATATAAAAGAAAATACTGTGAACAAATCCGTATAATTTTAGTTTTCTGAAAAGAGGAAATAAGAGAGACTACATTTATGTTCCTAATCAGAGGAAACTGTATCGTAGGTTCAACAGTATTAATTAAAAAACCAGAAGTAAATCTATAATTGTAATATTTTTTCTTTTTATTTTTAATCCAGTGTCACAGGCTATATAGATTGATATTTAGATTTTATAATCGAAGTTATCCTTACCTAATCAACATCAGACAAGTATAAAGATATTTTAAAAGCTAGACTTTAAAAAACCTTATGTAGTCATAGGAGTTTTGTATAGACAGAGCATTAAATATCATCCAGAATATTCTCTGGATATATTTCATTTCTTAATGGTCAAGAGATAAGTTCTATAGTCATTTCTTTTAAGTCATTCTAGGGAGAATTCCAAATAGGCAGTTTTGAGCACACAGTTCACAAACACTTACAGAAATTGGAATTATTAAGGTTTGTTAGTTAATTTATAAGACAAATTATGAGAAGTTATAAGACTCATATCCAAATTCCTTAATATTAATTATTACCATTTTTGAACAATTGTCATTTTCTCTGGTATATTGTCCACACCTAAATATTTTAAGAATAAAAATCATGTGTATAAAAAGCTACCTTTATATATTTATTATTGGGTTTATATGCATAACTTGGAAAAAGTGAGCATGCATATCAAGGTACATTATTATTTTACATATTCAGGGAACTAGATGTGTTATATCTTCTATTTAATTCCATTTATTGTGAGTCAAGTAGTGACTGGTAGCTCTTTAGAAATGAACTATGTAGAATAACCTGTATGTTGTATTTTAGTACAATGATCATACTAAACTGTATCTATTCCTTAAAAATTAAGTTTAAGATTTTAAAATTAAAATGGAAAATGGAAGCATTCAGTGATCTGATAAAAAGTTGTTGTTTTTATTGAATCCCATTGTTCTTGAATTTAATGATTTAAATGATTTCCTCTATAGATAGCATTAGCGTATTTTATAATAATGAAGTTTTGCCAAATAGAGATCTGTACTCAGTAGAAATATTGCTGTTATGCTTTTTGGATAAAGATATTTGATTATCTTTTTCATATTTATTAAATTTAAATATTTCAATTTCTGTTATTTGAAACATTCTTGAGGAAAGCAGTTGTCTAATCTGAACTTGTCTAATCTGAAAAGGCATAGTGCATGATTTATCAAGTAGTTTTAATTACATCACTTACTATATAATTCATTTATAAAATGTACTTTTTCATTTTACTCTAGGAAAATGATTTGAATGAAACTCTCAAATCACTCTATAGCCACCCAGTACCAAAGGCAAACACTCCTGTCAGTTTGAGTGTGGTAAGTATTGAGTTATTAATTGATTTTTTTTTTTTTGTCATAGCACTTTGTCATTTAAGAACACATACAACTTCAGCAAACTCTGCTACTAGGGAAATGTCAGTGCTAGTAACATTAGTGTAGGATGATAGTGGGACTTTTTGCCATGCTTCAACTATCATATTTTAGATGTATATTTTTATAGATCGTGAGTCACAGATTTTTAAAATTTACAGTAGCAGTAACCAAATCTATGAGAATATTTTGTAAGGAATATTGATTTTCAGGTGGTAAACTTTATCCTTAATAAGGAAACACACACGCATGTACACACACATGCACAATACCCTTCCTAAAATGAAAACAGTACATAATAAGAATTGAAAGTTTAGCATATAACTAATTATATGATAAAAATTGTGGGCTAAAGCTTCTTCTTTCCCTACACTGTGATCCATCTTCCCTTATAAACACCAAACACGGGACCCCTGGGTGGCTCAGTGGGTTAAATCCTCTGTCTTTGGCTTAGGTCATGATCCCAGATCTCCATAGAGCCTGATGCTGGGATCTAGCTCCACATCTGCTCTCTTCTCAGCAGGGAGCCTGTTTCCTCCTCTTTCTCTGCCTGCCTCTCTGCCTACTTGTAATCTCTGTCTGCCAAATAAATAAATAAAATCTTTAAAAAAAAACAAAACAAAACACCAAACACTGAAAATATGGTTGAAGTTTGTCAAACCTAAGCCTTTGGTGGTGTAGATTACTTACTGCCAAGAGTTTTAATGTGCACATTAGTATTTTGGAAGATTTTGTAAATGTTCAAAGTTAATGATCACATATGTGGATGTTTTCATTAATAGTCAACATACCAAATAAAATGTTAAAATTTATTTATATTCATTTTAATTCTTCCAATGTAGTGGTAAATTGTGCCACTTATAAGGAAGAAAAAATATATAATGATGCAAGAAAAATTGAAAGAAAAAGTAAATTGAAGTATATGTAATCATATTTACATGTCTTTTGCTTTTTTGCACAATAAAGAAATTGTTACTTTCATTATATTCTTTGGTAATAACTTTCTTTTGCTTAAATTTTTCCTATAATTTTGCTTAATAATAGTATTCTCTGACATTGTTCTGTTCTATTTTTACTGTCAGCACCCTGGTTCAGATGCTTAGCACTTTAAATAGTTCTTACTTTAGAGTGTCTCTTTCTAATCCTTTCTACAAAACTCTTATCAGATTAAACTTCCTTAAACTATATAAAGTTTCTTTCTGAAACCTAAAAGCTCCCCATTTTCTGTAGAATTTGTCCAGAATTTGTCTTTCCAGCAGGCTTTCATGACCACACACTACTTAGCCTCAGTCTCCCTTTTCATTTTTCTGTCTCTCTCCTTTTTTTTTTTCCCTAAGTTGATTCTCTACTCTGGTCACATTGTTCTGTTCATCTTCTTGAATGAACATCGAGTTTTCTCACTTGTACATCTTCCTTTTTTACTAAAGCCTCTTTGTAGACTATCCATCTTTAGTCTAGAACTAGCTCACTTCCCACTTTGTGAAACTTTCCTGTGTCGTTAACAGCATAAATTGTTCTTTTTTCCCCAGGATCTCTGTACCTTTATGACTGCACCCTCTTTTTGAACACTGCCAAAGTGGAAATATTTAATAGTCATTTGGAGATTGCACACTGGAAATCTAAGGATAACGTGAAATTTTTAACCCAGATATAGCAATCATCTGCAGAAATAGTTGTAAGAATACTTGAGCTATTTAAAGGACAGAATATAGAGAGAATAAAGCAGAGGCTGATGTCTAATTGCCAAAATACAATATAGAAGAAGGAAGGAGGTCAAGTGAAAGAATTAGAAGAAGGAAGTTAAGGAAGTTAAGGAGAAACTCAGATTTGTAGGTCACTAAACCCAAAAGAATGCAAGGTTAGTGGTTAGTGGAATGAAGTAGAAAGGTCAAGGAAAAACATCAAGATCAAAGAAAAGGTCTGGATTATCAAAAATAAGTGTCATTCTTTGAAGGAGTTGTATTTATAAAATGATTCTAACACTTTGTTATAGGGTAAAGGAAATATAGGTACTAAGATAATAGAGGGTGGCTATCCTAGATCGTTAATGGAGTTTGAGTGCTATAAATTCTGTAAGACTGATGATTCATAGACCTGTATCCCTGAAACAAACAATACATTATATGTAAATAAATAAATAATATCTTTTAAAAAAGTGTGTTGGTTTTAAATTGGAGTGTCATTTGTTCTGGAGTAAATAAATATCTTCTAAAAATACATTTCAAAAATACTGGATATTGAAATACTTCACTTTTATTAGTAAGAGTCATATATCAAAAACTATTAGATCTCTTAGTATCTAAAAATAGAAGATACTGGTTTAAGTCATGGTCACTAAATGTGTGATGTTAGCAAAAAGTTAATATCTTGTGATGATTATTTTTTTTCATATGAGAAATTGAGTGAGTCCATTTTTGAGAAACTTGTTTGGGGAATTGTGTGAAATAATATATCTAGATATACTATGAAAAGCTATCCTAACATTAGTTGTTAATGAATTGAAATTTTATTTCATTTGGATAACATATTTTGTACCATAGCTGAAATAATCTTGTTTAGGAAATTTGAGTGACTGTGTTCTATTCTATGTATTCATTTCTATAATTTAAGCCTTTTTGTAAGCTTTTGAGTCAATGTCTATGGTCGCTTTCAAATCTTGTACACCTTTTCTCAATACAGTATCTAAAGAATTGGCAGATTCAGCTGGTTGATAAAATATTGTCTTAAATTCGTGTAAAGTCCTAAATTCGTGTAAAGTCCATTTAGTAATTTCATTTGATTTCAGCTAGAGCTTACCAAAGTGCTATGTCTAGTGCTGTGCTGTTCCAGACTGGCAGAGTTGGGATCCAGAAACATTGTCCTCAGCTACTTGTTGAGGTTTTAGTTTTATGATGCCCAGTAACGACTGATCATCCTAGGAATTATTGTTCTTCCACAAAGTGGAAAGAAAATTTTGTTTGCACAATTTCTGATAGAAAAATGTGAGAAGCCTTGGGAAACTACTCTACTTTCTTATAATACCATATTTTGTGAATGCTCCAACACATGAATTTTTCAAGGCTTGACATTGAAACTATAAGAATATCACAGAGATCGTATAAAAAGTTAATATTTAATGTAAATGCTTACTTTGAAAGTACATTTCAAATTCACTAAATATCCACAGCATTTTCTACTCTCTTTTGAAAATGAAAATACTTTCTTTGAGATTTTTCTAGCATAAAATTAGCAAAACAGCATTTAAAATAGCATTTATAATTATAGTTGGATACTGTGGATAATGTAACTACATGAATTTGTCTCAGGTACACAGCAAATTGTGTAAACTTCCCCCATGAAAGTAAAATATTCATTTTTTCTCTCATATATTATAAGAACCAAGAGATATTTATTGCCAGTGAGCAAGTTCTGAAAGATCAGCCCTTCCTAGTACCGGTGAGTTAAAAGGTCATTGGCTTCTAAAAATCACTATTAAATTGAGAAAATAATTACTTCTTTCACTGTGTTTTTAAGATTTACTCCAGTCCTTTGGGAAATGGTTAATTTGTCTCTTTTAAGAAAATTAATCATTTGGAGTATATTTTCTGTTTATACTATCTTTTAGAGCATAGTTTTATGAAATATAGTACTATTAAAAACCCCTCCAAATAAAGTAGTTAATAGAGACCAAATCTATGCATATTCTCCATTGTCAGTAGTAGTAATGTTAACGTGCATTCACAGCATGAGATTTCTGTCACATTTTTTGTCACAAGGTCTCAGGAGACCTAGTGATTTATCTCATATTGTTCTTCTACTCTGGAAAATTATACATTATGACTGTGCTAACTAGCCTGTTCTGACTGGTTAATTGTGCCCAGTATTGGCTAGAATGTTTCTTTTCCAGTTTTTAACTATAAGACAGTATTAAGTATGTCCTTATGTGGTTAAGATAGGAAAATAATTTTGGAGATTAATATGAACAGAAAATAAAACAATTCTGGTGATTTAGTTTTACTGACTCTGGGTGGTAAAATTTGGGAACATGAATGGGGAACATGAAGACATACACAATATGCTTTTTATATAAATAGATCTATGAACTGTTGTATTGCTTTGAATATTATAGAAGGTAATTACTGTTCAGTGGGCGTATGAGGGTCATATTTTGAGATAATTACATTTTTAAAAGGTTTTAAATATTTAAAAATTATGTCCTATTGCTGCTTTCTGAATAATATAGTAGCTGATCTGTACCAGAAGATTTTGTTGTGACTTACCACAGACACTCTGGAATTTATGGCAAACCTCATTATTTTCCAGTCTCCCTAAATGTATTTATATGTATATGTGTGTATTATATATCTATATCTATCTATCTATATATTTTTCAGTAACGTACTTTTTGTCTTAAACTTTTCCCATGATTATTATTTTCAGTTTTAAAGTTGAATGTTTTTAACCAACACTTAACTCTTTGTCTGAGGTTATTATTCAATACCATGTTATTTAAGAATCTTTCAAATTCAGCAAATCCTGAATGTTAATCCTTGGCATTTATTAATTTAGTTGATGTATCTTTTCTTATTTTTTTCAAATTATATATATTGCTACAAAATTTTAATTCTGCTTTTCTTACGTGATTTATTTCTATTTATTAGCATTCCTACTTCATTGCCCCAGATGTAACTGGACTCCCAACAATTCCTGAGAGTGTAAGTTTTCTGTTTTCTGTACTTTTTAATGCTACTCATATTATGAATTATATTCATTTTTGTCTCAGTGCCTAAAGATTTTTGTATAGAGAAATAGAATACATTGTAATTACCTGTTTTGTTAGAAATAAGAAATAGGAATAGTATTGTTACCTCTTTTTCTTCTTGATGTGTCTGCTGTTTTACTCCCTTCTTAATATCGGTTGTAGGTAAGGAAAATTTTATGAGAAAAACTGTTTCTACCATTTGAGATAGTTCAGTGGGATCATACACACACCCACACACACACATACACACACACACACACACTCTCTCTCTCTCTTTCTCTCTCTCTCTCTCTCTCTCTCACACACACACACACACACACACACACACGTATATTAGGTCCTGAGCTCCCCGGGATGAGGTAGAGGAAATATCTCAGATGACTCTACTTGGTAGGGGATAAATACTGGCAATGGGAAATATTTTTATACACATAATTACTTTAGTGAAGTGACTGTAGCATTTTAGATTACTTGCATAACTCCATGAAAATCATAATGTCCTATACTTGATTTCTTTTTTTAAAGATTTTATTTATTTATTTGACACAGAGAGAGAGGGAGAGAGCAAGCACAAGCAGGCGGAATGGCAGGCAGGGGAGAAGCACGCTTCCCAGTGAGCAAGGAGCCCAATAATGGGACTTGATCCTGGGATGCTGGGATCATGACCTGAGCTTGGAGGCAGACACTTAACTGACTGAGTCACCCAGGTGCCCCCTGTACTTGATTTCTTGATTTTGATTTACATGATATATATTTTGTAGGACTTGAGGGGTACTACAAGAAATTATAAAAATTACTAAAGTTTGTATTTTATTTAAAGTCCTAATTGTAGCCATATTAGAAATAGTTTCAGTGTTTTAATAGTTTTTATAAATTAATATTCTGTGGGAAAATTTACATGGAAAGTAGAAGTGACAAATAGGGTTTTGGTTGCTGTGCGAAAAGGAAATTTTCTCAAATAATTTTTTTCAACTTCTCTTGGAAAGATACAATGGATCAATAGAAAGAATTCAATAAAAAGTGAAAGAAACATCAATAGGAAAAAATAAATTTCCAGAAATAGTTATTTTTTTCAGAACTTTACTGTTCTTCCCAAAATGTTTTCAAACCTACTAAGTGTTTGGTTTCCAAAAGTGCATGGGTGATGAGTGCATGAAGTCTGGAGAGATAATTGTAAATTTTCCAATATTAAACCAAGACTGTGGTGTTTTTAGTACAGGCGAGTCCATATAACTCATATGAAAAGACTAGATGAGACTGTTTTTAATGTGGGCCTGATATAGATTATCCACACAGCATTCTGTGTTGAGAAATACTTATCCATCTAGAAATTATTTTTCTTTGAGACTATAGGAAAATACCAAGGTTGAATGCCATAAAAATAATCCATATGAAGAACTGAATTGGAAAGTGAGATAGACCTCAGATATAGAAAACAGTAAATGAATTTCTCCCCACTAAATTCAACATCACTCTCTGATACTACAGATTCTGTGATATACCCTGCCATTACAAATTTGTCCTGGTAAAGTTTCTGCCTTCTGGAAATCAAATAAACTATTTGTTGGATTTCTTGTTTTCTTGCCCAATGAAAAGTTTTCACCTTCTAGGTCATAGTCTACTTGATACTACAGTTTCATTTTATTATCATATCTTATTCAGTCTCTTCTTTACTTTATAACCCTCCAGGATGCTTATGTTTGAGTACAGAAAGTTAAAAATAAGTAAGAAGGAGAACTTCTCAAAGTCAAAGTTAATGTAGCTTATCCCAATTTTGACCTTATGTGGGGAAAATAAAGTCTTAAATCAAGAAAATTAGCTAAGCTAACATCAAAATGTATTTGGTTATAGGAGCATAGAATAGGTCCGACATGGGATATAAACAAGGAGTTTTCCTTAATAAAGGAACAAAGATCTGCTTTATGAATCCATCTCATCCTTGGGGTGCCTTGTACATAATATGTACTATCAGGCAGTGATGTTGCCTACTGAGTGACTGGCAAACATAAAAAGACTCTGGAATAGCATTTCTCCAAGTTCAGTGTATATAAGAATTATCAGGAATTATTTAAAAAAAGTAAAAGATACTTGGAGCCACACTCTGAAGATTACAATTCAGCAAGTGTACAGTTGGGGCCCGGAAATCAGCTTCTTTTATAAGTACTTGGGGGAGGGAGAGTGGAAAATGTGTGATCTTCTGATTACCCTCTGAGAAATGTTTTCCTGGGGTAGGATTATGTTTCAAATAATAATAGAATGTTATGTGCTTCATGTGGCAGCAGAATAGTATTAAATTTAATTATTTTAATGAATACCATCTTTAATAATAACATCCTTTGAACTTTAAGAGTTGTTGGTAAATGTATAAAATATTTTCCTTCATAATCACCATGAGCTCCAACTTACACGATGACTTTTCAATTGTACAGAGAAATCTTACAGAATATTTTGTTGCCGTGGATGTGAATAACATGCTGCAGCTGTATGCCAGCATGTTACATGAGAGACGCATCATTATTACCTCTAGCAAATTAAGCACTGTAAGTACTTCACACTTCTCCTTTTAAGTAGAACATATTGAGCATTTCACAAAAAGACCCACGAACCTCCGCAGACTTAGAAATATTCTATGTGTACTTATGAGACAATATCTACATACTTTTTTGATATATGGTTTTAATCTGGCTCTTGAAGTACAAAAGTCTGATTTATAGAAAGCCTTCTCAGATGCATTAAGTCAGGTTAATTATTTTTTCTTATCAGGAGATGAGAGTTGGGTTTTTTTTTTTTCTTTTTAACTCTCCAGAGTTCATTTTAGTGCCTTCTACCATATAAAGAATTCTTAAGAGCTATTATGAGATCTTTATTATTCACTTGTGGCTTTTTCCATTGGAGCTACTTGAAAGAAATCAAGGGGCCATGATAATAGCTGCTATCCTAACCTGGTAATAGGTAGATTCATCTTTGTTGCCAAGTAGTGGTTTGGGAGTAGCTTCTATAATAGTTCTGATTTGGAGGAGCTCTTCAGGCTGATAATAACTTAAAAGTCAAAGTAGCATTCTTTTTTTTTTAATCACAGGTTTTATGCTACTTGCTGAAATGTTCTTTTGGAAGGTCTTCATTACTGTGGTAAAGGCAATGAGAATAGGAGTTTTCTTGGGTCATAGAAAAATATTCAAGAGTATTTTGCTAGGTTTCCTAACCTTTTTTCTATTGTAAACATTAAAATTTTAGTATTTTGACTTAAAAATCTTTAATATAAATTTAAACATAATTTTTAGTAATGTATCAGGTATTTATTAAAACATGTAATGTTCCATAAATTTCCTTTCTTGCAAATTTGGTTAATTGATAAGAATAAGGTAATTTTTTTGGTTTGTTCCCCCATAGTGAAAATGTAAACCTCATTACATGAAGTTTAGTACGTTAGCAGCAGTTTCAGGAGTCCTGTGGGATATCTATTTAGTCTTTAACAATGAGAAGTGGAGGGTGCCTGGGTGATTCAGTCAAATGTCTGCCTTCAGCTCAGGTCATGATCCCAGGGTGCTGGGATCAAGCCCCGCAACCGGCTCCCTGCTTGGCGAGGAGCCTGCTTTTCTCTCTTCCTCTGTCTGCTGCTCCCCCTACTTGTGCTCTCTTCTCTGTGTCAAAATAAATAAAATCGTAAAAAAAAAAAACCAACAAAAAACACAATGAGCAGTGTATTTTTCAACAGGTTAAATGGCCACCCCAGGGCCAAACAGCTAGTTAGGTACAGGTAGTGTGAAACTGGGTGTCCTGATTCTAATTTGAGATTATTTCCATTACTCTACATTTGAAAAAATATGCTTTGAGATTTTGAATTATAATATTCATATGCCCACTTTTCCAAAAATATTGAAAATATATTATTTTATGTATGAAAAACACATTATATGCATTTAAACATGTGATGTAGTATAATCATAGAATAAGCACAAAGTAGTGACACAGTTAATTTGCGCTTTCTTAAAATGATACTGAGAAATTGAATCTGAGTCATTTGGTACTTTTTATATATTTGCTTTTCTGCTATTTTTTTAAAAAAGATTTTTATTTATTTGACAGAGAGAACACAAGCAGGGGGAATAGTAGGGGAGAAGCAGGCCTCCCGTTGAGCAAGGAGCCCTATTTGGGGCTTGATCCCAGAACCCTGGGATCATAACCTGAGCCGAAGGCAGACGCCCAACAACTTAGCCACCAGGCACCCATTTTCTGCTGTTTTTAATTTGCCATTGAAGCAAAACCATTCTTCTCCCCATTCTCTTCCTCCTTATTTTTTAAACATGATTTTTTCAAGATTATAAATAATATTTCTATACGGTTATTGTCCTGAAGATTAAAAAGATTGTACGAACTATCTCAGAGGCCTAGGAACTAAATCTTGTCATGAGACCTGCTATATGCTAGGTGCTTTCTAGGCACTAAGGATCCAGCAGTAAGCAAAGCAAAGCTCAAACACTCTAGGAGCTTATATTGGACTAATGAAACAAAGAAATGAATAAATAAAAGTAGTTGTTACATCTTCTGGTGGTGAGTGCCTAGGGGTAAGTGATAAAGCAAGTGTGTGTGCAGGATGAAGGGTGTGAGGGGCGGGTTTCAGTTTATGTAGAGTGGTCATGGGAAGCTGCTTGAATGGGGTAGTACTGAGCAGAGACCTGAATAATAAAGTGCGGGAGTGAGCTATGGGAATGAATGCACACGCTGCCCTATTTACAAAAACATTTGAAATCAATCTGAGCATATGACTATTGTAAAGGACTGGTGTTCTCTTTATTGCAATTTATAAAGACCTCTTAATAGCTCAGTAACCTCTCTCTGACTCAGTTTCTTCCCATGTAAACTGGGAGAATGGGAGTAACACAAGCTTAATCTCATAGGGCTATAAAGATTGAGTAGATCTATCTCTGTCTCTATAGTTATATAAACACATATGTATATATATATACATGTGTATAATGCACATATATATATTGTGCTTAGAACTGTATCTGCATAACATTCAATGATTCAGTGATTATTAGCTATAATTTTGTAAAAGACTAGATCTGCACTTTAGAGTAAAAATTAACATGCCTACTGCCCTTTAATTTCATTTGAGTTAAATAATAAAATTATTTTAATAAAGGCTTGGAATTATTCAGGGAGTTGTTTTTATGTTTAAGGTGAACTTCTTCTGCCAATCGTTTGAAAATTCATAGAAACTTGATGGTGATGTCACTTATACGTTACCATCTTTGTTTTGGTTCATTCCTGGGGACAGTAGGACTGATAAAAGAAACATAATTCAAGCTTGCTTTCAGGATCTCCTTACCCTTACTATGTGGGAGAAGCTGTTTTACTTGAATCTATCTTGAAAAATTCATGTGTATGTATATATCTTCCGTAAATTCCATGCATAGTAACATTTAAGGTCAAACACTAGTACTATAACATAAATTAGAAATAAGCTATTTTTTTAGGAAGAATTCAGTGAAATGTCTGAAACAACCAAGGAAGGAATAGTTAAAGTGTTAATGAATTGACTTGCTTTTAAGCATTTTACATTCTTATTTTATATACTGTGAAGACAATGCTGTATTTAGTAATAATACAAGAGATTTTACCCATTTTTCATATTTTGAATTTATAGCCAAAATTTTAACAATTAGAAGAACATATATAGCTTAAGGTGTCTTTACATTTATAATTTTATTATGATTTTAAGAATTTTGTATGTATGAGTTTACTCTTCAACACCATAATTTGTTAGAATCATAGTTGTCAACCGTATAGCTTGCTGGGTATTTCAGTGATGATACAATGATAGAGAATCAGATTGCTTTAAGGTCCCTTTCCTTAGGTACCATTTGTAGTTAAAATTAGAATTTGTAATTTAGAGAGGTAAACTTTAAAATAAAAAAATAATTTTGAGATATGTTAGCAAAACTATCAAGAATAATGATATGTTTAAATTTTTCATGAATTCCCTCCATATTAAAGTGTGGTATTTTTTATTTTTTTTAAGTCTTTATGTAAATTCCAGTTAGTTAACATACAGTGTAATATTAGTCTCAGGTGTAGAATTTAGTGATTTGTCAGTTACATGTGCCACTCGGTGCTTATCACAGGTACCCTCCTTAATGCCTATCACATTTTTATCCCACCCACTCCCTAAAGTGTGGTGTTTTGTTAGGACCCATTATTACATTGTGTTTTATTTAAATTTAATGAATTGGGACATAAACAAGTTAGTGTTTATTCTATTGATATATACACTATCAAGTTCACACAGAAGCATTCCTGTAACCCTGAACAAGAACACTGATTTTATACATGCTGTAGGCAGGCCCTAGATGTTTAAGCCCCAAGTGCATCTCTGGTAGACTAGCAGAACATCATACCAAAGTCTCATGTATTCAAAGCAAAGGAATAAATCATGATATTACAAGAGTATATTAGTTGACTTATTGCTGTTTTGTGACCAGAGGTAGAGAACATTGCTGTTTAAAGTCATGTCATTGGTTCTCAAATCAGTCAGGCATGAAGTCTTGTCATATGCCTCTATAATTGTACCTCACCAGACTTTCTTTAACTAGTCAGCTGGGGCTGTGCATTTTGTCTCAAACACCCGGCTGGCCAGCATCTGACAGGAGCTTTCTCATCATCCTGTCAGTAATATGTTAACTAGAGTGTATCTTTGTGGCCTGTAGAAGCAGGTGGAAGAGATGCTTCTCTTTAAAGCAGATGTCTAAATGTTAGCTACTATTTTGACCAATATTTAGCTGGTAAATATCACCCTCTTAAAGTCTATAAGCACATTAGTTACAGAGATTGGACTGTAGAGTACATGTTCTTTCTGGAATAATTAGAACAAGCAATATGCTCTGAGTACTGGAATTGTGTTAATAAACTGTAATTTCTTCCTTTGTTATAGTTGCCCCCAGGCATTTAAGCATATGCTTTTCTCTCCTTCTCTCATTAATTCCATCAAGGGCATATGCAAAAAGAAATCTTGTGGTCTCTGGAAAATCGGCTATTAAAATGTAGATTTTATAGGTTTAGACTGAAGGGGGAATCCAGAGGATTTTAACCTCTCCATCTGCATTTTACATATTCTTGATTTGTCTTTTAATGGTGCCACCTGTATCAGCATTTATTCTGAAACCTGAAGCACAGAGAATCTTCTTGCAGATTAAGAATTGAACAGTTGGTGAGAGAACAAAGATTACCCAGGTCTACTTCCTACTTAAGACTATTGAAGTGTGCTTGTGCCCCTTGTGTTTTTAACGCTGCAGCACAGTGGTGCAGTTAAAAATTGCTATGAAGACCTTTCAGAGAGAGATTCTAGGAACAATTTTTAGATTTTTAAATTCTTCCCAAAGCCCATAGCAACCAATTATGTCAGCTGAAACTACAGATAAGAATTCTCTTTACCAGTGTATTATTTGACATGTATACCATTCTTCTGAACATTGTATTTTCATTGGGTGCTAAATGAATGTGACTGGAGTGTGGAAATAGGACTGTTGTGGTTGTCTGGTGGCACCGTGTTGGAAGATATGTATGCAGGTCAGTCAGAGGAAACCTCTAAGCAGGAGAACTGGAGGTTGTGTATCTTCCAGCTCCTGTGGTAATAGGCATGCTGTTCTTCACAGAAACAAGCATGTATTTCTGCTCTAAGGTTTAGTCGACTTGTCCCCTAAAAGTAAACAATTGGCTTTTAATTTAAATATCTGTTTTTAATGTAACAGTTGTGTTCTTATCTAAGGGACATATTGTCAATCACTATGTTCTCCGAGTTTTGTTCCTACAACTACAAACAACCTCAAGATTTTAGTTTACTGTAGTATTTTCTATCTGAAATGACTGAATTTTGTGCTGTTCATGATTCTCAGTCTTAAGTATAGGAAAAGTTTTATATATATATTGTTTGTTTCCTTAGTAAAACTACTGAGAGCAATTGGTTTATTTTTAAATGTACCTTCTATATTTATGTTTATGCACAGTATATTTGTGTGTGTGTGTGTGTGTGTTTATGTTTTGTATTTTGCATTTTGTAGTTAGGCAAGTTTTTCTATTCTGATGAAATGTCCTAGATTATATTCCCTTATCCTGCAGTGGGACTGATTTGGGGATTTACCCCTCCATCTCATCTTTTTCCCCTACCTACCTCCTTGGTCCTTTCTTCTTTGACCCCTGTTCTTCATTCCTTTGCCCATTGCCTTAGTTCAGGCAGTTGTCACTTCCCACAAATACTATTTTCAGATTATGAGTTATGAACGTGTTAGCATTTTCTCCATTTACATAAAAGGATGGTGATGACGAAAGGAGTAGTTATAGGTAAGAATTATGTAGTGCATTCTATGACCTAGTTGTTCTTTAACTTAATCATCACTTACTATAAACTCAGGGAAGGAACGTTATTTGATTCATTCACTACAGTAAACCTACCTCTTAGGATAGTGCTGATACCTAGTAGGTTTCTAACAATAATTTTTTGAGTCCGTGCCTGAAGCTGCACTTTTTTGGGTCTTCCTCTCATATGTTTAGAATGCTCCCATCTTCATTCCTCTGAATGTTTCCCAGAATCTGGTTTGCTCTTTAAAGTTCTAGTTTCTGTCGGTAACTTCTGTTTATCTTTCACCCCAGAACTACTGTAGTACTTACCACATACTTTCTCTTAAGTTAGAATTATAAGTAAATTTGTTGAACTCTAGTATGAGATATTTATCTCTTTAAAGGTTAGAATCATGGTTTGTGTCTGTTGTGTGTGTGTATATATGTGAGTGTATTTTTAAATGGATTTAATCTTTTAAATTGTGGATAACAGAAAAAGGTTTAAAATAAAATTTTTTATTAATTATGAAATATGAAGTGTCCATCTGATACTAAAAATGCCAGAGTAGAATTCTGTCTTTTTGACAAGTAAAAATGTGTCTGATTGTTCCTATGACAACTTGGCTCTTTAAATAATAGTAATAATAAAGATTTCATAGATTCTGAAATCTATGAAGTTAGTTAGAGGCTAACTTGTAAGTTAGAGGCTAATCTCCATGTAGGCTTTGTCTTTTATTTTTTATTTTTATTTTTAAAGATTTTATTTATTTATCAGAGAGAGAGGGCGAGAGAGCAAGCACAGGCAGACAGAATGGCAGGCAGAGGCAGAGGGAGAAGCAGGCTCCCTGCCGAGCAAGGAGTCCGATGCGGGACTCGATCCCAGGACGCTGGGATCATGACCTGAGCTGAAGGCAGCTGCTTAACCAACTGAGCCACCCAGGCGTCCCAGGCTTTGTCTTTTAAAAGAAGATTTGTGTTTAGCCATTTTCTACTAGAATCTTTTAATTTTTTAGAAAGTCTTTGTCTAAATGGTAATTTTTTAGGGAAAAACTTAATACATCTTGATCTCTTTTCAGCTTTATTAGTTTCTCTTGCTGTACTGCTTCTGTTCAGCCTGTATAGGAACATGGTTTGGTATCTTTTGGCCTTCATATAGTCCTAGGTAGAAAACATACTGCTTTCTCCCTATGAAGATGTTTATTTCTTCATTCAATAAACTATTTCTTATTTATGGAGTACCTAATTCATGTCAGACAGTGTTCTACAAGGAAGGTAATGAGGTCATGGCATCTGTAGCAGTCTGAGTCCAATAAAGTGAGAGAAAGTACACAGTAATTTGATCAAGAAAAGTTTAACATGAAGAATGTAAAGCTGAGGCAAGGGGTTGGAGTGCCAAGAGATGAGCGAGCTTGCAGCGAAGAGAACGTTGGAGAACACAGGCACAGCAGATGTAAAGCAACCAGTACCCTTAGGGCCGAGGTAGAGTACCCAAGGAAGGAGCCCCACCCAGGCCTGCGATTGAGACCCTCTTGAGGAGGGTGGAACCATGACTCATTAGATGGCAGAGAAGTTGTTGTGGTGCTACACTGGCAGAATTTTTGGAAATACACCCTTTGGGTGACAGGCGTCATTCTTTCAAACTTGCTGGAAAGCCTCTTTAGGGATAATGAGGAATCTGTTCAGAGAGATACCTCATTGACAACACACTGCTGTGAGCCCACCTGAAAGGAAGAAAGCAGGCCCTTGACAAGCAACAGGTTGACAGGAACCTGCTGGGTAAGTATACTGGAACCAGGAACCCAAACCCTTGCTTCCTGAAATGTCTCTTCAGTGTCCTTTCCTGACAAACCTTAACATGATGCCAGCTGTTAAAAAGAATAAATATCTAAATGACACAGATCTGTTTTCAAAGACCACACAATAAAGGGTGAATTAGGCAATAAATTGATAACTGGTATAGTCCATCCCTTTGGATATTCAATTTCTGTTTATACTCTTCTAAACACATTTGTACTTCTATACAACAACAGGACATGTTCGTAGCTATTAAGATATAGTTATCCTTTTTGCAAATGTAGACATTTCCCAAAATGAGGAAGAGCAGTCCCAAGAGCCATTATAATCATGTCTTCAAATTTAATTGCAATATATTTAAATTTCTGTTAATCACTAACAACACACATAGAAAATAAAAATGAGAGATAGAGGGAAAAAATGGTTAGCAGATAAAAATGAACACATGCATATGAAAGGCAAATAAACAATATGCAAAGCTACTGTGACCTCTGTTTGTATAACTAATCATGAGACAATATTGGTATTAATAGCTTACTTGTTTCATTACCCATTCCATATCTTCCTCACCCTCAGCCAGAACCTCAGCTAGTTGAGTTTACCTGGTATAATGACATGAACTTTCATTTATAAAAGGTCTGAATCCTCAATAGTTCTGCTTTTTTTTTTTTTTTTTTCTTAATGATTGCTGTAGTTTTCCATTAACCTTTTTCTATTAGGCATAGAAAGAGGTATCGCAAAGAACCTCCCAGTTCCAGACATAGTCCTTTTTGCCTCTTTTGTGTAGAAGCAAACCAGTTTCGCTTTGGTTATTGAGATCAATCAGCCAGTAGATCAACCCCAACTTTTAGCCCGTTAGTTCAGTGACATTGGGGCCTATAATGGCCAGGTGTCAATATCTTTTTCCAATTCACATGGAAACATTTCTCTGTCGGGAGGTAAGATCTCCAAACCAGAAGAGTTCTAAACTACTGAGACTGGAAATAGAATTTATGCAAGTAGGTTATTAAGTGTAATAATGAAATGGCCACTCCCCTTCCACCCATTGATTCCTGGTCCCATGTATTCTGGCTATAGGAGAAATAATACCATAAAGTGCTTTCTGACTTAAAGCATATCCTGCATCATGTAAAATAGAATCCTACCCTTTATGGATATAATAATACCAGCTGGTACCATGACTGAGTCTTCAGTAAGCCATTCCACTTTTCAGTTAGGCCAGTTCCTTCTGGGTTGTAAATATGGGTAAGACTAGTTAGTTTAATGGTCATGAACCCATAGCTTTACTTACTTTGCAATTAAATGAATACCTTGATGAGGTCCAGTGCTGTACAGAAGGCAATGCTGATGGATATGTTATTCTATGCATCTAGTGATTTTGGTTCCTGGCAGAAGCATTATAGTCAGAGAAGACCTTATCCAGATTATTTATTTCCAGGAGGATGGACTTACGCCTCCTCCTTGATGGAAGAGTTCTGGTGTAATTAACGGGCCCCTGGGTAGCTTGTTGATTGCCCTGGGCGGTTATCTCCCCAGAAGGATTCTGCCACAAAATTACCTGAACAAGCTACCAGGTATTACTGCTGGGTGTTACTGGCCACTGTGTACTGGAGAAGCCTAGCCCTGTAGGATCTTGCCTGAGAGCACACTGGAACCAGGAAGCCAAAGTCCTTTCCTCCTGCGGTGTATTCCCAGTGTCCTGTACTGACTGAGTTCTTCTTTGTCTTCTATTAACATTAGGCTATCTGGTAAAAGAGAAAAGCACCAAGAAAAATACCATTTCACAGATGGGTAGCAAAGAGTGAATTTGGAGCTAATGGGCAATATGTGAAGGGCACAGCTTCCATGAATCAGCTATTTTATTTGATTTCCTACTGTATTATATAAAGAGTAGAAAAGGAAGACCTTTAATTGGAAGGAAATATTTAACATTGGTAAATTTTTCCAAAGACCAAGTATAACAGTATTGATTTATTCATTTGTGCATTGATATTATTATTTACCAGGTATTATGTATTGGCAATTTCAAAGTTATTAATTAGAATCATAAATATAAATTAAAACATAAATCATGTCAGTGAATCAAGGCCAGTCAATGTGATAAGAACTCTAATATGGGAAATGTAAGAGGGAGAGTAGTAGATTAAAAAGTTTACTTCAGGATGACACTGGTTCTTGAAAGGAGTTGACATCTTGTGTAGGAAATATATACTTATTTAACATATCTCTGTATGTGTGTGTGTGAAAAGAGAGAAAAGTTGTGCTATGTAATGTAGTTGGAGAGATAAGTAATAGCCAGATTGTGTAGAAACATGTTTGCTAACTTAAGGGACTTGGATTTTATCCGACAGATTGTGGGGAGGCAAATGAGGTACATAATATGACCAGTTTTGTTTTGGGAAAGATAACACTGGTGGCATTATAAAAGAAAAAAATGGGGTAGGGAAATTCCTTCTAATAGGAGTCCAGTTAAAAGGCTGTGCAGTAATAAAAGCAAGGGGTGACTCGCTTCTACAGTAGAACAGAGACCGTAAGAGGAAGATGAAGTTGGGTTTTAGGAACATTTCTAAGGAAACTTCTGTTGGATATAGAGTCTGTTTGAAAGTAGGTAAGGAACAGGGAGAAGTGTAGAATGACTCACAAAGGACCAGTCTTCATGAGGTATTTGTTTAGTTGCTGTCTAATGGTAGTGGGCTTGATATCATTTAATTACCAGTAAATTGCAACTAATTATGGGTGTGTGTGCATATAAATATTCACATGACTGTAGATGCTTATATAAATGTTCATATATAGATGTACATATTTAAATACATTTGATGAGCATGCTAAACATACATGTATATGTATGTTAAGTACACATGAGAATATTATATACAATTTTAATATTAAAATATTTAGTATATGTGTGTAATTATTCATTCTTATTTAATTATATATGCCTTACAAATTAAGAGCTATTTAATTCCATTTATAAAGATTTAGAACTTCCTTTGTGATTGCTTTGCAATTGTGATTGTCTTTTTTCTAATTGCTAATAGTTTGCAACCAGTTTTATTTTGTTCCTGGTAAGGGATATTTTTAAATTTTGATTTTCAGAAATGCCCAGTAGTTAAAAAGAGTATCAGCCAATTGGATTTCTTTATTGGTTGTTTACAGTATTACTCTACCCCAAGATATGGTAGCAGAGCAATTATATTAGTAATATCTTCTAAATTAGAGATTTGTGTTTCTTTCCTGACTACTTAACAAAGAAATTAGACTTCATATAAGCCATTTAACTTTTTTCCTGCAGTTTCGTGTTTAAAAAATGAAAGAATTGAGCAAGAAAGATCCTTTTTACCTATTAAATGCAGTCATTCTTTAATTGTAGTATTTATTTCTTAAATAATTGCCAAATTATGTAGTCTTTATGTAATTCACATGAACTTCTTAACTCATAATCCTTTAGAATTCAGTATCTATGAGTTTTTTTTTTTTTTTAAGATTTTATTTATTTATTTGACAGACAGAGATCACAAGTAGGCAGAGAGGCAGGCAGAGAGAGGAGGAAGCAGGCTCCCTGCAGAGCAGAAAGCCCAATGCGGGGCTCGATCCCAGGACCCTGGGATCATGACCCGAGCTGAGGGCAGAGGCTTAACCCACTGAGCCACCCAGGCGCCCCAGTATCTATGAGTTTTTGAGGAGAGAAGATAGATGGATGAATTTGAGCAATGTTGTAGATTAGACTGCTAAACTTTGGTGGAAAGGTAGATGGGCCTTTTTTAGGAAAAACAAAACTGGTATTGAATCAACTTTGAGAGCGAGAAGTAGAAAGCAAAAAATTTAGTAATAAGGAAAAGTTATGTAGGGGAAGAAATTTGTTTTAAGCCTATGGCATATATATGCGTAATGTGACCGCTACAGAGAGCCGAAAAGTCGAGGAGAGTTGGTGTGACTGTAAAGGTAGTTTATAGAGGGTAGCTAGAAGGCAGACTCCCTAAGGGCAGAAATTTTTGTCTCTTTTGTTCATTACCATATCCCCAGAACCAATAATAACTGGCACGTGTTTGGTGTCCCATTTACTAGTTATATGATCTTGGGAAATTTGTTTAACTTTCCCTCAGTTTCCGCATCTGTAAAATCATTAAAAGAATAAATACATAAAAGAAGTAAGTGAGCAGAAAAATTTAAAGTTGTTTGGCTAGGAAAAGCTAATGAACTAGTGATCAAATGTGAGATGATGAAAACTCTTTAAAGGACTTGTATATGACGGAAAGAGATTAGTTTAGGTTGATTTTTTAGCAATTAAGTGGCAGAATTTGCCATCCCAATAGAATGAAAAAAGAGAATGAAATATAGAATAATATTTTAGTATAAACATTAAAAATGTGCAAATACTGTCTTTTTTCATTATATAAAATTGCAGTGTTTTCCAAATATTTTCTTACAGCTGTCACTTGATTTAAATTTTAGAATTTTGCTTGGGTAAGAATATATTTTTTACAGATTTATTTATTTATTTATTTTTTGAGAGAGAGATAGAGAAAGAGAAAATATGAGTGGGGTGGGGCAGAGGGATAAGAAGAGAGAATCCTCAGGTGGACTGCCTGTTGAGCACAGAGTCTGGACAGTGTGTGTGTGTGTGTGTGTGTGTGTGTGTGTGTGTGTGTGTTGGCGGTTGATCCCAGGACCCTAAGATTGTGACTTGAGCTGAAATCAAGAGTCAGATGCTTAACCAATTGAGCCACCCATGCACCCCTCCAGTAAGAGTATTTTATAGTTTGGATAACTTTGTAGTTGTCAGATACCCTACTGCTACTTCTTTTGGTCTAAACTATTATTTTATTTTATTTTTTAAAGATTTTATTTATTTATTTGACAGAGATCACAAGTAGGCAGAAAGACAGGCAGAGAGAGGGGAGAAGCCCGATGCGGGGCTCGATCCCAGCACCCTGGGATCATGACCTGAGCCGAAGGCAGAGGCTTTAACCCATTGAGCCACCCAGGCGCCCCTGGTCTAAACTTTTAAATGGGAGTGTAAATTAAACATGTTTAAACAGATGGTTTCTTTATGCTTTCCACTAATTTTTTTTCATTCCATGAGGAATTTATCACATTCCCATCTGCAGCAATTTATTCTGTATACCTTTAGTTATTTATAGTGCATAAATTTCTGAATTAAATATTGATTCAGTTAAAAATCAAATGAAGTCTCTAATCTATATTTCTTGGGTTTTGTGCATAAATACATTCGTAGGGGACATAAATCTGCCCCTCAATAATTCATATAGAACTTTAGCTGAAGTGAATAGAATTTATCCATAAGAATGAGGCATAGTCTACGAGATATGGGAATGACTTTGTGTCCATATGAGAGCTTTACTTGTAAAGTGTGTTGAGTTTGAATTGTGCTGTTTTCATTGTGGTCGTCACACTAGATGGGTTGTTTACCTGTGGTCTCTTTGGGAATCTGGTAATGCTGTTTCCCCTTCCCCCAAAATACATGTCTATTTAATTGCTTAAAACATTGCCTCGTTTTATTAGTGGCTGATTTCCTCTAATAAATATAGTTTGACTTTAAGAAAATGGAATGAATGTGATTTTATATCATGAAGGGAAAGAACTTTAGTTTGGCTTCCAACTAAGTATTCTTGCAGATCCAAACTGAGATGATAACTGGTAGAATTTTTATCAATTATCTTTTCAACATCTGAGAGAATCTGTTCCATTGGTTTCCTGCTGAAGTTGCCCACTATGATGCCTGAGGAAAGTTTTAGAAATTGGATCTCAGTCACAGACCTCAACTATTTCTTACAAAGGTCAGGTGTTCTTGTTAGTGGAGTGTAAAGACGCATTCTTCACCATATAACTTCACCATATAACTTCAGCCAGTAGATGTTATTCGGAGCCCCATAATGATGGGAATTTGGGGTTGTTTTTATTAAAGATTTTTGTTTATTTATTTGACAGAGAGAGATCACAAATAGGCAGATAGGCAGAGAGAGAGGGGGAAGCAGGCTCCCTGCTGAGCAGAGAGGCTCAGCAAGGCTCAATCCCTGGGCCCTGAGATCATGACCTGAGCCAAAGGCAGAGGCTTAACCCACTGAGCCATCCAGGTGCCCCAGTGATGGGAATTTTGAATGCTTGTGTATCAAAAAGCAGTTTAGGGACGCCTGGGTGGCTCAGTCGGTTAAGTGTCTGCCTTCAGCTCAGGTCATGACCCCAGGGACGTCCTTGCTCAGCAAGGAGCCTGCTTCTCCCTCGGCCTGCTGCTCCCCTTGCTTGGGTTCTCTCTCTCTGACAAATAAATAATATCTTTTTTTTTTTGAAGGCAGTTTGGGGGTGCCTGGGTGGCTCAGTGGGTTAAAGCCTCTGCCTTCGTCTCAGGTTGTGATCTCAGGGTCCTAGGAATGAGTCCCACATCGGGTTCTCTGCTAGGCAGGGAGCCTGCTTCCTCCTCTCTCTCTCTCTGTGCCTGCCTCTCTGCCTACTTGTGATCTCTGTTGAGAAAAAAAAATAAAGGCAGTTTGATATTGGGGGAGGGTATATGCTATGGTGAGTGCTGTGAAGTATGTAAACCTGGCGATTCACAGACCTGTGCCCCTGGGGCTAATAATACATTATATGTTAATAAAAAATAAAAAAAATTTTAAAAGGCAGTTTAAAATAATGGTTATTATACTCAGGAGTTTCCTTGGGTTGGTATCCTGGCTTTGCCACATACTAGGTGTGTGATCTTCGGCCATTGGCTTAACTTTGTTGCAGTGTCCTGCTCTGTAAAATGGAAATAATCATGATAGAAGCTATTTCATAATGTTGTTGTGAGGATGAAGTCTGAATACATCAAGTACTCAGGATAGTGCCTATTACATAGTAAGCATTACATACACACTTGTTATTATTATTATTATTGACAATATCTCTGTTAGACCCTGGTGGCCTGGGACTGGAAGTTCCAAGTGCATTTATTTGATGATGAAGTTCAGTGTTGTCCACCTTTCTTGTCAAGTTTCTCCCCCTGATTTTATAGGCCTCATCAGTTCTTTCCTCTTCACATCGTTTCCATATGTACTCGTTTTATAATTGTAGTGCATGGGAGAGAAATGTTCCCAGTGATTTTATTGTGCGTTAGTCAGTACTGTGGGACCATACCAAGTCAATATATTGAGTATGCTTTGTGAAATCATATGTGCATTTAAATATTCATTAGTCATTTAACAAAGATGATAAGGGTTTTTTCTTAAATCTTTATTTTGTAAATTTGCTTTTCTCTGAAAATTATACCCTTATCATATATTATTCCTCCTTTATTATTTCTATAGTTTCCAGAGCATAGTGACCAGGATATGTTCTGACTCAAATACTGAAACTTCTTCTCCCACCCTCTTTGCTTCCATGAAGAACAGCTGTGGTATTACAGAAACCGCTGACAGAATATTAGCAAAGAATATAGAGTTCTAGTCCTGTCACGAACCAGACGTAGAGTCTTGGGTAATTCTAGTCCAAAGAAGTATGATTGTCATTTCCCTCTGAGCTTAAAGAATCAATAGACCATAATAAACTTATAATTGAAATGGTTCTTCTTACTTGGCTTACAAATTGATCTCATTTTTTCATCAGTACTTCAGTCTGCAAATTAGACTTCTAAAATACATAGTTGATTTTCCTTAATCCGCATAGGTGTTAGAATGTTCTAGATATATAATTTGTTGTGATAGCTCCCTTCAGAGGTGTGGAGAAATTTCATGAAGAGTAAGACAGGAGTCTCTGCCATATCCCAGAGGGCCCTACGGTTCTGACCACGCTTCGCTGACCTCACCTCCCACTGTTCTCCCACTGTTCTCCCGCGTACTCCAATCTAATCATGCAGACCTCCCTACTCCCTGTGAAGATGACTAGCATGTTCCCACCTCATCTGCCTGGAATGCTCTTCTCCTCAAAGCCGTAACAGCTGGCTCTCTTCTAGCATTCAGGTCTCAGTTCGGATATCAGGGCATCAGAGTTTGTCCCTAATTCTCCTGTCTAAAACTTCCCGTCTGTCACTTTCTACCCACTTGGCCTACTCTAGGTTTCCTCTTGAACTTACCTCTAACCCACATAATATATACTTGTTTATTGTTTGCTTTCCCCACTAAAATTTAAGTTCCATGAGAACAGAGACTTTGTTCTGTTCAGTACTGGGTCCCTGTGGCCTGGTAGAGATTTATGATAACACATAGACAGGCACTTAAAATTTCTGTTTAATGAAGCAAGTAATTTATGATATTTCCAGTTGCTCAGTTACTTCATGTGCTTTAAAGGTTTTAGAGATGATCCTTAGACATATTTTGAAGGTGGTCAGATTTGTAGTCTAGTTCTGTTAACCACCTATCTGGAAAAAAAAAAAATCATTAACAACATTAACAATATAAGTTAGAATTGAGCCGATCTAAGACTGAAGAATACTGTATCTCAGAGACAGTGCTTACAGATCGTCTAGTGTATACTTAAAGGTTAGGAAGCAGATCTGGTTATACTTGTACATATGCCAGATGTCACACAGCTTCTTAAGTGGCAAAGCCCTAATTTTGTATACTTTGCTCTTATTGTTTTATACAGCTTATATATAACTGTGTTTGATTTCCTACTAAATTTATTTTTTCTTAGTTGTGTTTTTTCACTTACTGCTTTACTAACTCCTCCAGAAAGGAGATGCTATAATAGTGTTCTCTCTAGTTTTCAATCACATAGCTATTACATGCTGCTAGGGGAGTAGGGGGGATCTTTGGTCTGCTTCTGCCTGCTTTGGAAATCTCCACGTGAATGTCTCACAGTTAACAGAATCAATATTTGCAAAAACAAATTCCTTGTAGTTCCACCTGAACCTGAAACTTTGTGTTGTATTATGTTAAATAATTCATTCTAGTTACTTTGGCCAGAAATCGTGGTTAGGGAGGGGTAGTATTTTTACCTCTCCTTTTACCAGTCACCTATCTCCTAAATCCAAAAAATTGTAGAACTTTTTTCTTTCTACAGGCCAAATCCTGTAGAACTTCCTTCTTTCCTGGCAGACCTTGATTAGTAGAGATGATCTTTTGCCACATGCTGGCAGTTGCAGGTGTTTTGTAACTGTCTATCATCATGTAGAGCAGTCGCCCTCTGTGAAGCCAGTCAAATTCATTAGATGTTTTTCTGCCTTCTTGGCAAACAATTCATAACTTCACTTAAGGATGACCGTTAAGGGCATAGGAAAGGTTTTACAAAGCAATTAACAGAGTGCTTTGGACTCTGGGTGTATTCAATAAAATAAGTTACCCTTATTATAATTCCTCATTTTAAGAAGGCAGTATTATTCTTGTTACCCTGCTCTTTTCTTTTTTTAAAAGATTTTTATTTATTTATTTGACAGAGATCACAGGTAGGCAGAGAGGCAGGCAGAGAGAGAGGAGGAAGCAGGCTCCCTGCTGAGCAGAGAGCCTGATGTGGGGCTCCATCCCAGGACCCTGGGATCATGACCTGAGCCGAAGGCAGAGGCTTTAACCCACTGAGCCACCCAGGTGCCCCACCATGTTATTTTCTTAATAATGTAAAAAGAACACTTTCCCTTTATTTAAGGTTTTAAATGAGTTGTTTTAAAAGCCATCTGTGTGCAAATGGAGAAACTGAGTGAAGTAGCCCCCTTTGAAAGCTGTATAAATGCTTTTAGCCATTGAGTTACACTGAAGGGATGGAACGTGTTAATACAGCTTTAAAGATGCCAAATTTACAAGCAGGGAGTACCTGAGAGCTCTGAGAGAATTTGACCCTGTTAGATCAACCCTATTTCATCTCCCTCTATGAGGGTTCAAATAAGACAAATAAATCCAAGTTCTGTAATTGTTAAGTGAAGGTATTTGAATGCCTCCTAGTGGTATATTGTATGCTCCAATTAAGGAATTAAAAAATAATATTAATACATGTTGAAGGAATACTGTAGATTAAAATATTAAAGCTTGTAAGTGCAAAGTACTAAAATCCTTTAATGATAGCATACTAAATAGAAACGAAATACATTGTTTGCCATATAAGATTAATAAAAATCTAATTGGAAAAAATATATATGATGAAGATGAGTATATTTTAATCCAAATTCTTATGTTTCAGGTTCAAATTAGATTGCTTTAATTTTTAAAAATTTTTTAGCTGAACTATTTTGCACTTAAATATAGACAAATGTTTCTCTTAAGATTAAATTGCTTTTTGTACATTTATCCTTTTAAGTTGATTACTATATGTAAGTTTCAGTTCTCTATATAACAGGAATAATGGCTTACAGAAAAAGTCTGTGGTTCATATTCAGATAGTTTTATTTTTAAATTCTGATGTTCAAGTTGGATAAAGTGATTTAATTAGTAAGCTTGAAATGCTGACTTAAAATGAAGAATGCTGGCTTAATTATTGCTTTAAACATTAAAAAATGATTAACACAGAAATATTATTTAAGATGTAAAAAAAAAAGTCCCATGGAAAGAATTCTGATGAGGGTCAGTAGGAGGGAGTGGGAAAAAAAGTGATACCCCTTTGTTAAGCATTAAAAAATATTTAATTAACTGCTTGCCAAAACAAAACAATTAAAATGGCAATTACCTTTAAAATAGCATCAATGTATTTGCAGCTGTTGTGATATAAAGCTAGGAAACAAAATGTTAATCTGAAATGAACAGTTTAAATATGAAATTATGATATACTTGGCTTCCTGTAGTACAGCTGTCAAGCTTGGGCAGTTTGCTGGTCAATAGTGACATTCTATGTGTCAGTGAACAGAGTCTCTTGATACCATAACCCGCAGTTCACACATTACTGAAGCTCCAACTGTCGAACATTCAAGTCCCCTGGTATTATTGCAGCTTCCAGACTCTCCTGACTGGCTCATGTTTCATTCTTTGGCAATTTGCCCTAATGATATCCCTCAGGAGCTTTCAGCCTCTCTTCCTTTCCATATTTAATCGTGGTATATTAATCTGAGTGATGCGCAAACTGTGCTGCACAAATTATAATTTCCTACAATTTCTTCTAAGATGCTCAACTGATTTTTCAGTTTTACTTTTATTTATGTTCTCAGTTTTGACCCTAAACACTAGATTTTCAGATAGTTATAATTGTCCCCATAAGATGTTCAAGAAGTCACTTTTGCTATTTATATATTTTTCAAAGGGGCTTTTGAACATAAGATTATTTTCCCCCTGGCAGAATTGGTAAAGATAATGTGACTTAGGTCACTAAATAAATAGTTTTGCGATTGTTGTTAATCTTTGAAAACCTGGGCATGTCTTTTTGTTTGGAGGGGCAGCAGCTACTTATCGTTGTTATCCTCTTGCAAATTTTAGTTAACTGCCTGTCTCCATGGATCAGCCGCTCTGCTATACCCCATGTTCTGGCAACACATATACATCCCAGTGCTTCCTCCGCACCTGCTGGACTACTGCTGGTAAGATGACCTTGGCCAAACTCCTTTAAATTCAGCCTTTATGATTCGAAAAAGTATGCTTATTTGTAAATTAGGTAAGCGTGGTGTGTATGTAGACAAATGCAAGCCCTGAGACTTGTCTTAGAGATCGGTAGCAAATATCAAAAGGTGCTTTTATGAAGGCAGAGTAATTCTTTTCAAAGTTAGCAAAAATGTATACTTGGCAAACATAAAGTTCTTTAGATTTTGTGAGGTACTTCCATAGTCATTTAGATAATTAAATGTGTAAAGAGAAGCAAATACAGTCCTGTATTTGGTAGTTAGCAAAAGCATACGGAAGTTATAGTATCAGTTAGAGAACTCCGTATCCCAGGTGTCAGGATTTGTCTGCCAAGTGTGTCAGAAACCAGATTGTCTCTGTCAGGGCACGCTTTCATTACCTTTACCTCAGGACACACTTTCCTAGACCCTTCTTCCCTCAGCACACCAAATATCAAATACCAGCAAAGGGATTGCCTCTAATTCAGGGATTCCCTGAGTTTCTGGTTTAAAGCAAAGTCTCAGCCCTAAGCCACTATGAAAAGCAATGTTGAAAATGTTGGGAGTAATTTTGAGAAGCTTCCTGGCATTAGAAACAACTCCCAGTGATCTCACCGGATTTGAATTCAGCTATACCCGTAGAACCTTTCTGTTTTCTTCCTCTGGAAGAGTGCATATACTCACCGTGAGGCTGGACAAGGGTTAGATTCTGAAACAGCAGCCTTGAGATCTTCTTCTGGACTGTAGGGTTAAATGTTCTCTTCCTGGCATAATTATCTTCTATGGGCATTTAAGACTTTCTAAAATACTGTTATTTAGAAACTATTCTGTGATGTAGGTAGTTCTGTGCTAATTCTTTCCAGAGATGTCTTCCTGATACTTTTAACCCTGCCATCAAGTCCTTCTGCTGCTTTACTATAAGGAAGGAAGCTTGTTTCATATTTCAGTCCCTTGTAACCTTGAAATAGCCTTTAGGATAAGTTCTACCAGCCTCTATGCCAGACAGTTCCTGTTCTAGAGAGTACAGCAGTGAAAATCAAACAAGGAGTTATCTGACACTTCTGAACCTTCGGGTCACAATGATAGGCTCAGCTTCTATCCTAGGAACTGAGCAATATAATGTAATTTTTTTCTTTTTCTTTATTTTAAAGAAATAGCTAAGACTCTGGCTCTCTTCTGTCAGAAAATTTTATGGACTAAAATATTTCTAATGGAAGAAAACCATTTTCTTCCCTTTGCATCTTGGCAAATGATCTTAGAATCACACTCATCTCTATGCAAAAGAGAGAAAAATATTAGAGATTGTCCCTTCAATCTCATGGTTTTTGAATAAAAAAAAATTTGTATGTCTTTATATAGACCTAGAGCAGGAAGGTTTGATTGGTTAGATATATATTTGCCAACTCTTCAAGGTGATTGGAACTTTCCAAATCCTAAAATAATCCTGTCTTCTGGAAGTATTTTTATTTGCGCACCTGGTATCACTGGTGTGACATAGACTGTGGAGAGCCGTAATGCCATCTTGTGACCATGCATGAATATAGCATCTGGGTCCACTAATGAAGGACTAGCTAATTTGTCAACTCATTCATTTATCCATTTATTTGTACATCAAATATTTGGTGAATGCCTATTTGCCAAGCAGTAAGTATATGTAAGGTACTGAATGAAACTTAGTTTCTGCCCTTTCAGTATCTACAGAGAGGAAGAAATTCACACATATGTGCATGGAGTGTACACACACATGCACGCACAAGAGGAACACAGAATAATACTTCAGTACTATAAGGTTTGTACCAGAGACATGTAAAAGCAACTTGGATGGGAACACCTAGGAAGAAGTGGCTCACACTGCTTAGTAGGATAGGGAGGGTGACTGGGAGGAAATAACACCATCTACGTCTTCTTTTAATCTACTAGTATATAAAGGAAGAATGGGAACTTCTATGTAACAGATATAAGATTTCAGCTATACAAGATGGTTAAGTTCCAAAGGTCTGCTGCACAATATTGTGCCTATGGTTAACATTTCTTAAGAAGGCAGAGCTTATATGAAGTGTTTTTTTACTACGAGAGAGAGGAAAAGAGTGAGGGACGGAGAGGGAGAGAGAACTTTAATGTGGCAAGTCCATGATACTGCCACATAGGCTTAACCTTTCTGAGTACCTAAACACCTAGGAGGTAGTATCACTTTAATACCAGTAAAATTATAATCATCTTTATTTGTTTACGAGTCACTTTTTTGTGTTGTCTACTATCTGACTCTTCTTTCTGTGAAAGGAACAGATTTAACTTTTGAGAGAATTGTTTTTTAAAGCATAAATGGAAAATTGTGCTGTTTAGACTACCTAAGTTAATATATTACTGTTACTGTGTACCCACGGGTGGTTTCTGTAAGAAAACCTAGAAAGAAAGAAAAAAAAGGTATCACATGGTGATTATTTTTGAGTAGAGATTAATTGCTACCCAAAAGAAGAAGTAGTCATAATAGTCTCCTGTATCCTATCTTTGCAGAATAACTTCATTGACAGAAAGATCTAGGACAATTTTGCACGTGGATGATAAAACATCTGTGTTGCCAAGGATCTCTTCCTGACTTAACACCCTAATCTAATTAGGAGATTTCAGCTAGGGTTGCAAAATTACTTTTCATGAGATTGGCTGATTTAATATTAGGTGCACAATCCAATTTTCATGAGAAAGAAATAACCAGTAAAGTCTGTATTCCATAAAATACAAAATTTGTCTATAAAATGTATTTTATAAAATCTATATGCAAAACATCATGATTATTTTAAGAATTTGTGCTCTAGATTAATAATGTTTGCAGTTCTAACATCTCTATATGTTTTTGGTTTTGTTAGTAATTAGTGAGATAAAAGCATGTAGATACCCAGTAATCTCACAGAAACAGCTACAAGTTACTTCATTACTAAGTTCTACATACGAGCCCTTTATTGAATTTTTATTCTAGTTTAACAACTGCTAAACATTTTTTTTTTTTTTTGGTATTTCAAGAAATCACTAGCTCTTATGAAGTTTTAAAAGTGTTAGCTGTATTTCGTAGGACTTCAGTAGTTTAGCTACTACTTTTGGCTCTGAATTTTTGAAATCTGACCATTCAGTGTTTGTCCAACATCTGTAAAATGGATATAGTAATTGTTAACTTTAAAAAGCTTATAATTTTTTGATTAACACTCATTGTATTAAAATGTGCTTTAAAATTTGAGATACTGTGGACTTTCTATGTTGTACATTTTGTAGGTAGGATAAACCTAGGATGAACTGGAAGTTTGCACAGTAACTTGAATAATTTTATGCTATTTTGGACATGGACAGCTTGACATATTTAAGATCTTAGGATTTGCTACCCTGTTTTGTGAAAATGTTCTGAACCCAGTCGTGGGAGCCCAGAATAGTTAGTGACATATATTTTATGTCTTCTGTGGAGTCCCAGAAGGAATTCCAGAGATGAGAACTTGAACTAGGGTAGTAATCAGCCTTCCTTTATTTAAGCAGAAGTGGAACAGTCCACATTTATTCCTCCTGTTTCTTTTTGAAGGCAAAAAATCTGTTAGGTCTTAAGGATATCAAGGCCTATAAAGAGTTCTTAACTTTCAGTCAAATGATCCAGAATATCAGATCAATTCCAGATGGTCTATTGTATTAAAAAAAAAAATAGGAAGGAACAAAGCTACAAAAGGGAATTAGATGGAATCTAATACAATAAGAAATAATGAACAGGATAATGAGAAGTCAATTATAAACTTTAACCATCCTTATTTTTGGTGAATTTGGGGTATGTGTTAGTGGTTAAGTCATCTTTAAATAAATTTGAAGCTGTTTTAGGTTACTTTGGAAACTGTTTAGCACCATTAGCTTTATCTGTGACTGGTTCTTAGTAGCAAAGTGGATATACAGAAGTTTGGACAGCTCAACTGTAATAGTGAAAATGATATTTCGAAAATTAAGCAGATTCTTTGAAAAAGATTATGTGTTTTCATTAACATAGAAAATGTTTCATTAACTATAACACAAAGATATCTATATAAGAAATGTTAAAAATTTTTTATTTTTAGATAGCTATTTATTTGTATATCATATATCACCTTTGAGGACACCTATCCATTCTCATGTTTTCTTGTTAAATAATATTTTGATTTCAAAATGTCAAGTTGGATAATTCCCCTCTTGTATTTTATGAGAAATATTTCTGAACTTACTTGTAAGCCTGATTTTATGTTACAAAAATTATTTAATATCTGTATCCTCTGCTAGAGTGAGTGTAAGATCCACAAGTAAATATATTCTGTTTGTATCACTTATTATTATACCTAGCCCATACCCCAGGTTCTAGCATCTGGTGTGCTTCAGGTATTATTTGTTGAATTAATTATTTCAGTATTATTCTTACACATACTTGAATATTGTGATTTGTTAAAATTATTTTATTACTAGAAGTGAAAATGGGATAAATAGGAATGTGTGACATTTATTTATGTATTTACTTACTTATTATGTTATGTCAGTCACCATACTGAATGACATTTAAATAAAGAACGACATACATGAGCAGAAAGCACAGAAAGAGAATGATAACAGTAGAGGAAGAACTTGTTTATATTTGTCTTTCTAGTTCTGAAACAGTGCCTGGCATAAGTCGGTCTCAATAAATATTGGGTGATTGACTAAATCAAAAAATTTTGTTGCCATTGTAGGTGTGAAACAATGATGATATAGTAAGAAAATGACAGAAATAAGAATCCAATCGAATATTAAAAAGGCATATAAAAGAAATGTGAATAAATTTGATAATTAGGGTATATTTGATACAAAGTATTTGGAAGGTTTAACTCAGACTATGGCCTAGACTCTAATATTCTTCATAAATTAAAAGTTTTTTTAGGCATTACCACTCTTTATTTAATTATAAATGATTTTGTGATTTTTATGCAAATATTAATTTGAATATATTCATGGTCTCTCCAATTGAATTTGATTTTTATGTACTGAATAATTTTAAATACCTATAATGGGCTATATTAGAACTGTACCATTAATTTTTTAAACTTTCTGAATTACTTATATAGTTGTTTCAGTTATAATGAACTTATGAATATATACACTATATATCTTTAATTTAGTGCTCCAATGCCATACCTGATTGGAATACACTCCAGCCTCATAGAGGTGAGTATCTTTCAGACATGAGATGCATGAATGGTATAATGATTAATAAAAATAATAGTTAAAACAGTTGTGTTTTCAAAGAGTATCAGTTGAATAGTATAAAGGAGTTGCAAGTGTTGAATTATTGTATATTTACACAATCATTTTCAAAAAGGTAATATTTGGAATAATTACATTTTAATTAGTATTCTGAATGACCATCTTTGAGGTCATGAAAACCATGGAAATATGTTAAATTTGGCCAAGGTCATGTGGTCAGTATTACATACTAAAAACTTAGTCTTTGATGAACCACTTTTTTATGGCACTTGGGATCTTTTATACTTATTTCTTTTTCAGACCTTATTTTGAAGGTCAGATTCTATGTCCTTATGAGTCATAAAGGGAAAATGTTTCCATTTTTCAATCCATTATGATCCAGTTTGTCAGTGTGCTTTTTCAAGGTGTGATTTTAATACAATAATCATGAAATTTTAAATTAGAATATAGCTTTAAATTTTTTTTAAATTTCCAGTCCTGTTAGGCTTTTAAAATGCATTGATTTTTTTGTACTGTTATCATTTCATTCCAAAATGATTTTTGTGACTTGTCATCATTATAGTGAAAAACTTTGAACTTTAAATACCTTGTACTTGGAATCAGTGAAACTTCCAGAGAAGAGTTCTTAGAAGATTAGATTCTAAAAAAAGCATAAACAGAAGACAGGATCCAAACAGAAGACTTGGGTCAGTTGCATAGCATCGTTATGCTAGCTGATTTCAGTTTTATTCAGTTTTCTTTTGCTGATTGTGCATATTGTATATTAACCCAATTTCTAATCAGCAACCTAAACGAGTTAGATTTGGTTTTCTTACTAGTTGTTGTCACTGTGTACACCATCAGTCCTCACTTTGCAGATCAAGGAAGATCCCATTGATTATTTTAAAACTCCTGAGGATCATGTCTGGAGAAGTCATGTTCCTGTAGTAGTCCTTCCCAAGTTAGAGAATCCTACATGTGCTCTGGTTTTGGTCATTTTCTCCTTTTGCAGAAAGCTAGGGCAACATTTTTTATTTGTTTAATAATTAACAAATAATGCATTTTAATGAATTTCTTTAGTAGACTTAATTTGTTTTTAATTTTGAAGTCTGAGTTGGATAACATTATGGATCTTTATTAATTTTTAGAAAACTTGTTCTTTTATGACAAGGTGCTGGCAGTGAAAGGTCAATTTGCATAAAATAAAACATGAATTTGTAGGTATTTAGTCTGCTATTTGATTGTAGAATATATAACTGGCATTTTGTTCATCAGTATTTTCACTGTATAAAATCCAACCATGGTTGGTATGGTTTCAAAGAAGGCATCAAATTTGAATTTGATATTAGTGCATATGTCTCTTCTTATTTAATGTATCTAATAGAATACCTCATTTTTATAATATGCTTATTTGTACAGATGAAAAACATTTAAAGTTGTTTACTGTACCTATTGATGTTATATATATTTTTTGCATAATGGTTCTATATCAACTTTTAATACAAATGATTCAGCTTTTCTAAAATATTATGGAAATAGGTGCATGTTTTAAATATTTGATCACACTTACCATATGTTTATTGGATATCTATAGTGAAAATCAGCCTTTTTTTTTAAGGAGCAAATTGCTTAAGAATTTTTTACTTCTTGCAGTGTATTATCTTAGAGAAATGGTCCATTCTGTTTTATATTGGCTCATCATTAAATGAAACTGTTTAGAGCCATGATTAGATTGCCTGAAATCTCAGTACCTTTTTATACTCTGGATTTATTGAACTATCTTTGTAGTCAGTTCTGTTTGGTTTATTTGGTTTAATAGTGAATGAGAAGGTATAAAAGGAACTTCAAGAATGTCTTTAAACCAGTTGGGTACCATTTAGTAACTTTCTCCTTAATTTATTACAAGATAATATGCATCCTGCAATTCCATTCTTTTTTTTTTTTTTTTAATTTTGTATTTTTTATAAACATATATTTTTATCCCCAGGGGTACAGGTCTGTGAATCACCAGGTTTACACACTTCACAG
>NC_081566.1:35792026-35813907 GCF_022355385.1 Mustela nigripes | reverse complement strand
TCAGAAAGTGGTTGATTTTCTGTTTCCAGAATTGCTGTTCTTCTTCTCTTCGATCTGCCGATGGATTTTCAGGTGTTTGCAATCTTTAGATAAGCTATCTAGCTGATCTCCGGCTAGCTGAAGCAGTCTCAGCTTGCTACTTCTCCGCCATCTTGACTCCTCCCCCCTGCAATTCCATTCTTATTTAATCATTTCATTAATGGCACATTTTAGAAAATCTTTTGTGCTTTCTTATTTTATATTAATGGTATTATAATTAAAATATGGGTATATCTATTTAGATATATTATATGTGAGACTGAACTTAGTAATTTTTTACATTTTGCTTGGCTGCATTTACAACAGATTTTTTTTTTACGAATAATCAAAATATTCCATATTCTCTCTCTTGGTCAATACAGTTTCAACATAACAGCTTTACAAAGACTTCTAGATATAAGTGTTCAAAGATGTGAAACTAATATCCATTCAAATCTTTCTTTTAATTATTTTTATGTAATCATGAGTGAAAGATGGCTAGACATTTCTTTTTAAAATGTAAATTTGCTTCAAAATAAAGGATAAGGACATTTTGTTCTCCCTGAAAAGTAGACTTTAGGGATGAACTCAAAGGCCTTTAAATTATGAGAAATAAGTTAGTGGGTTGTATTATGTGTTTTAAAATACAGAAGAAATTCTAACTAAAATGTTGGCTCAGCTTTATAAGAACATGGGACTACTGCCACTCATAGTAACATAGTGCATGATTCACACATGTTGCACATTCATAGTCACATTGCCCAGATGCATTCTTATAGAGAGAGGATGTGGGAGAAAAACCCACTACTTTAATACCTTACTGCTTTCTTTCATAAGACTTTTGGTCTCTGTCCTGATATTATTTTTTTATTTTTAAAGAAAAAAGCAAGTTCTCCTTTTTCTTACTCTTTCCCAATCCAAGTAAGCTGATGAATTTTATGAACTATTAAAATATGAGACAGAGAAAGTGGTACCACTTTATATACTATATAACCTTTTACTCCTGTTTAGAAAATAGTTAAAGCCTGACTTGGAAGGAAACGTAGACAAAATACTGACATTAATCCAAATTTTTAAAAAAATTTTAAATTATATACTATATTTCACTTGTTGCTGCTTATATAGAATCATTCTCATTTTAGTGAGTCTCATTGTATTGATTTATTGAAATTAGTACATTTTCCATTCTTACCAAATGGTCCCTTGAACAGAATTTAATATTCAGCTTTTATCAGACTTTTTTAAACTAAGTGCAACTTTGGAAAAAAGTGTACATTTCATGTTAATACTAATCTTATTTTTCAGAGTTTAGCATTTGTGTCATCACAAAACATTTAGGCATCACATAACCATCTTTCCAGGCTATTTAGAGGAACTCATTTCGTCCTTTAATAAGTGGGTTTCTGGATTATCTTTATAGTTTCTGTTAAAAGGGACAATTTAGAATTGAAGGTGGAAATCAAAATTATGACACACCTTTCCCACTCGTATGCCACAATTATAAGTGTATTTTTGTATCTGAAATAGGTTATTTTTGTATTTATGCTGTAGTTAACTGAGATAACTACATATGTATGTGAGCCTTTTTTGTGTATGTGTATACATATGCAAAGAAAAGAGGATAAGTTTATTTATAAAATGTTTTGTAAATAGTGTCACAATTGTACATGATAGTCTCTTAACTTCTAAGAAACAGCCATCCCGACTCTTACTTTAGAGTACTTACAATGTCTTTTATAAGATGGATTTTTAAAATGATGTGTTCCTTTGAGAATTCATATTCTACACAAACACTATGGCTTTCTTAACCCATACAAATTCCCTACTCTAGACCACCATTTCCCTAGCAAACTTAACATTCTGCCTAAAATGCAGAGATTGGAAGTTCTAAATGGATCAAGGAAATTTGGTTCCTGAACAACTTAAAAAAATTGGTTTGACCAATTTAAAATTCAAGGTATTTAATAATTCTCAAGAATGGCTAATATTCAAGAATGTCATTTTTAAAAAAATACTATACTGAAGAAAAATACTACACTGAAATTAATTTACTTATTGCCAGTTGATCTATGCAATTATGGAATTCTGATAGATCTCATTAATGAGCACCTTATTTATTTGCATCAAAAAGTAATACTATTTGCTATAATTTAAATAAGGCAAATAGATTTATATAATTTTAATATATGTGTTAATTTAGGGAAAATAAACTTTTCTTTCTTTAAGGATGAAAAATTTGATGAAATTCTAATTTACTGTTATTAATCCACATATTGAGATAATTTGGCCATTTGATTAAAATGTCAAACAAATAAGACAAGTCAAACAATCTGATAGGCTGTGAAACTTGATCTGTTATATTAAATTCATGTGATAAATTTTACTAACAATTCCTTATTATGGCCATCTTTATCATTTTACTTATTCAACTTACAGTCCTCATTATCAGCTTATACTGAATTGATAGGGAAATACAGAGAACATGTTTATTTAAAACTTAGTTCACTTATAGAAGTCATACTTATTGGCTTATGTTAGTCCTACAATATGATTTATGCTTAAAAATAGGTATAGAAGTAGCCACAAGTTCCTGTATCAATAGGATCAAAAGTCATGTGATAAAGTTGTAAAGTTGGAGAGTTTAATGTAGCTGTGCCTATTTTGTGAGTTTTTGTTATAATATCTCTTTGGTAGTTAAATATATTCAACATCTCTAAACTAAATCAATGTGTTTAGATGACCAAGCATTCTATTTTAAAGATTTTTTTTTTACCCAATCTTTTCGAATGATTATGAACAAACTTTCTTTCTCATAAGGCAGTCATTTATATGTTCTTATAATAGAGGATTTTCCTTTTTTCTTTTCCCAAAGCTAATTATCATTAAGACAAATTTCTCTATATTTCTAAGCTCATTACAGTTTGGGAAGGAAAATATACTAAGATGTTTATTTATGATTGTGTTTTTTGAACAGAGAGTGAAAAATAAATCATTGGAGGATGTGGTTATGTTAAATGTTGACACAAACACTTTAGAATCACCATTTAATGACTTGAACAACCTACCGAGTGATGTGGTAAGTCTGAAGGCTATTTTGTGGTGTATATAGATAAAGATATAGATATAGACATAGTAATAGATATAGATAGATATGTTTTCTCCTGGACCTTTGAATTGCCAAGAGTTGTTTTCCCTAGTTTTCTATCTGAAGCAAAAGGGCTGAGTATGTGCATGGGTGTGAGAGGAATCTGTGTAGATTCTATATTTAACATTTTCTACCTTTTGGCAGTTGAGGAGATGTTGAATGGAACATCCTATTCCTATTGTAAAAGTAGGATCATAATTAAAAAGCTAGATGCATTCATTAGGCAGAGTTTCTTTAAACCTAAGTCTCTTCATCTCATCTTAATCATTATATTACAAAGTAGGCATTTCTGTCTGCCTAGTGGCATGTCTTGCAAAAGAATGAGAGAGTTTTTGAAGGCAAGGAGAAGAAGGGGGCCAATTACCGGCTTTTGCTTCCCTGCCACCTGCCAGTGCTTTTCCTTTTAATTAATGATCTGATGGCACTGGTCAATATAATAAGAAATGCTTGTACAGTTGGGGTCAGAAAATTCTGGCTTTGATCTCCCTCAACTTTCTGAAACATTTATTTGTTTTCTCTAAATTATTTCAGTTTTATTTTAATCTTTTCTATCCTGCTGAGGGCTGCAAGAATGAAAACCTACACTGTTTGTCATTTGCTTTGGCAGAGCAAAGACTGCTTACTTAGAATTCTATTTGTAAATTAAACTGCAAACCCAGTTTGTCATAAAAGACATCTGATCCTTTTGAAATGACGAAAACTGTCTTTTGTCTGTAAAGGCTGATAAATTAAGTGCCAGTTCTCTTCTGGTCTTTGATCTTGCAGAGGGTGTGTGTGTGTATGTGTGCGCGCGCGTGTGCACGCGTGCGGGTGTGTGTCTGCAGCTTATAATGGGATGTATTCTGTGTTTCATGTTAGTCACCAAAAGTGCATTTTTTTGGCCTTCGTATTCCTTAGAATAGGGCAAAAATGCAGACTAGTACTGTTTCTGTATATATATTAATGGCTACTTAAAAATATCTTTATAACATAGTTCTAAGTTAAAAATAACTCTCCTAAAAAAAATCCACTTTTTTCAGGGATAGTAAAATTTGGAAATAAAAATCCACCATCATATATATTCCTGCAATATTGCAAGTACTTTGAAATCATTACCAAGGAGTTTGAAAAAGTGAATTTAAAAATTTCAAACTCAAAAAATACAGTAATACTGGCTTTAATTGTTCTTATGGCTAGTGATAGGAAAAATGTGATTTTAAAGTTAAAATCAGATTATTTATGCCCATAAATAACCTAAAATATTTGCTGACCTTGAAGCAAATTAAATTGAACTACTTTATCTTACTGTAGTAAAATTTATGCTATGTATGAACAAATCCAAACCCAGGCCAGTAAAGAATTATATTATCTTTTTAGCTCATTATAACTAGATTGCCTCATTACAAAAATTTTGCAGAAGCTGCTAGAAATGATTAGAGTTATTCACTTAGAAATTCATCAAAGAATTCTTCATTGGATAGAAAAATAATTATGAAATAAAGTCCCAACTTTTACAAATATTGTCCTTATGTGCAATGCATTTCCTACTGTTAATGCCCTAATGAGAAAGGGTTGTTTATTGAAAAAGAAAAAAGGAAAAAAGAGGAGAAGGAAAAGACAGAAATAATTCAGTGTTTTTGTGTCATAAAAATTTTTATAGTCAGTTTCAGTGATGGTTGATTTTATTTCTTTGAGAAAAACAATCCTTAATAGTAATTCTTTCGATGGGTGATTCTTTTTTAATTGAGAAGTACTGTTTTCCCAGTAGGATGAGTTTGTTATTAAGACATTTATTTTAAGATGTGAAGAAGTTAAATAGTACTCGCAAAATGTGGAAGCCTAAAAATGTAAAATGACAGGAGGAACAATCTCCTTTATTTACACGTAAAGGTTAACGGTATATAACTGAAATTTTAAGAAATCATAATAAGGCACACTGCTAGGTGGTGTAGATATAATTATAGGTATGCTCGAAATTAAAGGCTACAGACTTACAGACAAATTTGAACAATGAATAAGTGGATACAACCCTGGGGTGGAACTAGGACCACTTGCTTAAAGTATGAGAGGTTTTAAAGTTATGATCATTTTCTAAAAATATTTTAGGTGATTGTTTGTTTAACCTCTCTCTAATAAATTTAGCTTTTTCATCAGTTTTCCAAAAGCTATCTCTTATAGTTCTGTAGGAAATCTGATAAAGTCATCGCATCATACTTTCTCTAAATATAAATGTTTTAAATGAGTTTTGTTAAAATTAACAAATGATCTTACTGAATTTTTTTGTGATTTGAATTAATAAGATACACTAGAATCCTGAAAAATTTTACTACTGGTATTGTTTGATTATTTAATAAATTAACTGATATTTAAAAGGGGTCCTTTTAAAAATCATCCACCAGAGCATTTAAATTATACTTACAGGCTAGATGACTTTCTATGCATGTGTACTCTATTACTGTGTCAGCTTGACCAGTGGTCTTGGCTGTTCAAAGGTCAGTGGTCACAGTTGTCCTGAATTACTAGTTCTTTTTTCCTGTGGACCCTCTGCTGTGTTGCATGCTGTAATCTTCTTAATGGCTTCATTCCAATATTCACACATAATATTTTAGATTTATTGACTGTTAGAAATACTACCATGCCAGTAGCAGTTCCGCTACTCTTAAGGTATTTAAAATTGGAAAAATAAATCAGGGCAAGGCATTCAGGAATCCTTTGTTTTCCTTAAGGGAAGGGAAAAAACTCTCTTCCTGTCTTCTGACAAGAACACTTGCTTTTTGATTTCATCATTTCACTATAGATTTGGATCATTAAAAGAAAAAAAAATTTATTGAGAGTGATTTTAACGATATTAATTATTACATGGACTATCTTTTAAAAGCAGTAGATCCATTGAAATGTTCTTTTGTAGTTTTCTGTCTTCATGCACTGTGATTTTATTTCTTAGTGGCTATGTCAAATATGGATATGCTCAAACATGTAGGTAGGTTGTTTTTATATAAAAAAATAAATTTTAGGGCTATGTAACAATATCAGTTCAGTTTAGTATTACTGTTGTATGTTTTTAAGTGTGGGGAAATTGAAACAGTTGAATTAAATACAACATTTGAAATTTCAAGTGAGTGCATTTTAATCTAAGATAATGTACTATTGACACCTCCTCATTCCAAATATATATACAAATTTAGTTTTCGATTATATAATAATTTAAAATGTTCTATTTCTAAGGTGCTACTGCTTATTTTAATTTTTATCATCATTAACATTTTTAAAAAGAATTTGGAGAATTGTTAACTGTTTCAAAAATAAATAGGATAATTCACTTGTTAGAAAATTAAGCTAATTAGAATTATAATGAGATTTAGGAAATCTCTTCATGAGAAAATGAAGTTGGAACAATTATAAACTAATTCTCATAGATGAAAGCAGGTTAGAATTGACATCTGAAAAAGTTACATGCATTAAAATATCCATTACCAGGAAAGTGAATTTTGGCCTGTGTTGCTTAACAGTCTTTAAATAAGTTTAGCTCATTAGATTGTAAGAAAATAATATACTCTCAGGCTAATATACTTACTCCTATTTTAGATAAGAAGATGAAGACACAGAAAGTATACTGTTAATGGTATTTCTAGAACTTTAGTTCATATAGGATAATCCTATCATACTTATGCCCCAAACTCTAGATCATGGTCCCTCTCATATAAACATGATATACAGTGTAATGAGTAACTGTTTTAGAATTTAATATAGAAGTTTACTCTCTATTCTAATCTTGCTGAAGAAATATCAGTAGATCCGTTTGATTTAGATTAGGATTGTTAATACTTTTAAAAACTTATTTACATCTTATGTAACACACTATTGGAAAATGATTATTTTTATTTTCTGTTATGAGGTTATGAACATAGTACAGTTAAGGTTGTGCAATTCACTATATGCCCTGGTATGTTATAGGATAGGTACATTTAGTAGAAACCATATTTGATTACTAAAATATTGAAAATACTTTATTATAAAATGGGGTTCTCTAAAATATTTTGCATCTTTTAGTGATATTATAATGTATCACATGAAGGAAAGGTTAATTGTTTTATTGTGCAGTGAAAAGCAAAGACACCAATTGCTCCGAATCACCACAAATCATTAAATTAAAAGCCTGAAGACCTGGAGAAAAGCCCCAAAACACTGACTTTAAGTAAAAATGTAAGATAACTGCATTCAAGTGAGCTAATTAATTTTGGAATAAGTTTGGAAAAGAGTTGGCTATTTCAGAGAATTTTCTTAAATCAGCTTTATAAAAAATGAAAGTATGTAAACAAATTTAACTCTTGCAACTGTGCGTAGAGTTAATAGATATGTTTAAATCTTGTATATTTCCTCCAACCTAACATGAAGGTTTAATATGTTAAATTGTCATATGTTATAAAGAAAAAAAAGGACCCCAGAGAATATTATATTAGTTCCAGGTTTGCCACAGCTCTGCTAGTATCCTTATCATATTTACCAGTAAATAAAGTCCCCAGCAAATTTTTGGAGTGGCCAGGTTAGAAAGATAAACTGAATTCATTCAAGTTCTAGAGTAATTTAGAGGACTTTTTTGTTGGGGGGGGGGGTGGCTTGTGGTCAATAGAGTAGACTTTAGGAGACAAATACTGCTTTCAGTTTTCCCCTGGAGAAATGCAGTCCTGCTCTCTCCTCCATCTCCTGCTGTCAGAATTCAGGCACCTAGATGTACAGGGCTTTGTAAACAGTAGTCATTCAGTAAGTGATGGCTGAAGGGAAACGTAATTGCGTTTCTTTTGTCTTTTGTAATAGAAGTTGCTTTTAAAGTCCCTGTTTAGAGTTATTTCTTAGAACATTTTATAAGGATATTTTCATCTTTTATAGTAATAAAAAGAAGAAACCTGGATGCATGTTTATCATATACTTTTTTGGTTGTGAGTGGAACTTATTTCCTCTCTCTGGAGAGGGAGACCGTGTTGTGATGCCCATCATTGTGCTTCTGCACAGGACTTTGGGTGTCTGTGGAAACTCAATATTCTTTTAAATATATTCAGAGACATGATTGTTTATAACAGGTGTTTTGTTGTTGTTTGTAAGTAAACTATAGATTTTGCTATTTTTGTACCTTTTTCTTTTTTTAAATCTAAACTTTAAATATAAAAGCAAAACAAAACAAAACAAAAACCCAAATGTTAAAACCTTAATTAACTGGGCTTCCAAAATTTTAAAAGGTCTTTGTTATTTACTCCCAACTGAGTAAGAGAATCTATCCCTCCTACTGCAGTGAACAGACTTTAGCAGTTCACTTCTTTATGTCTCTGTACTTTTGCCATTTTACAGTTGATTTATAGTTTGTTACTTACAGTGATTTTAAGTACTCATGAAGTTCCTTGGCTTTCTCATAGGTTTTCATTTCCAACTAAATTACCTAGCCTTTCTCCGAATGTCTTTTTTTTTCTTTTTCCCCTGTAACATCTTAATGGGATGCTTCTCTCTCTTCTTACTGCTAATACATACTTACATATATAAATATATACTTAAATGTGAAGACCCTGATTTGGGCTTTAAAGATAATTTCCAATTTGTTTCTAGTCCTTTAAGTTCTTGGCTTTTCCACATTCAAGAGAGTTTTTTGTATGCATGATACTGTGTGCACTGTCACAACAGTGGTTTCCAAATATTGCTGATATCATAATAACTTCATGAACTTTTCAATGAATTATGTTCCTGGGCCCCATCATAGATATTCTGATCCATTGAACTAGAGAAATTAATGTAGAAGTGTGATAGGTTGCTTATTTACTTATTTATTAATTCATTCAGTCATTCATTTGATTATTTATCAAGCACCTATTATAATGCCTGTATTATGCTAGGAGCTGAGTGAACAGGAGGTCATAATATACTGCTCTCATGGAACTCACATTCCATTCATCTGAACCTAACCACATGGTCATACCAAGCCATGAGGCATGTTGGAAAATAGCTGGGTCAACATAAGGAGGTTGAGTAAGCTAGTTAAAACTTAGGATTTCTTTTACCAAAGAGAGGGAGAGTGAATGTTAGCAGACCAGTAGTCATATTGCCATAACTAAGCTGAAATGAAAATGATTTTAGCCAAACTGAGATGTCATTCTTATCAGTCGAAATCCTCAGATTAGCCATTTGTGGTGCAGCTGAGCTCAATGTGTCAAAATACCTGTTCCAGAATTGGCCTGAATGATAAGTGTGAGTAAGCTGTGCAAAGTGAGAGGAGTAGGAATAGCATGTACAAAGATTCTACTGTGGGGAAGTGGTTGGCAAGTTCAAGAAATGGAAAGTCTTGTAGAGTTGTAGCAAAATGAACAAGAGAGAGAGTTATGTAAAATGAGGTTGTAGAGATAGGTGGTGCCATCAAAAAAGATCTGTAGTTCTTGTTAGGGACATTTGGACTTTATTGGAAATTTATTGGAGATATTTAGCCAAGAGATAATGTGATCTACTTTGAATTCTAAAAAATATCATCTTGGGGTCTAGGTCCTGAAGTTTTCTCAGTATAAGGAATGAAGCAGGAAGATCCACTGAAATGGTTGAGACCATTTGCAGTAGTCTAGGTAGAGATGCTAGTTGCTCGAACTTGATAGTCGCAGATGTAGAGAAAAGTGGATAGATTTGAATCTCCATCAGAGGACTAACTGACAGTGCTTGGTGATATGTTACATATGGGAGATGAAAAAGGGTCAGGTGTTGAGGAAGCCCTGCAAGATATCTTTTTGAGTAACTGGATGAATGGAAGTGACGTTGATTGTGGAGATGCTGGCCCATCATTGGGCTTGTGGAGGAGCAATTGGATTGTCTTCTTTTTATAATGGCCTTTGAAAGGAAAATAGTTAGAACTGACCCTATGTTAATTAAGTTTTGATAGGTAATTTAAGCATAAAAGAGACCAGGGTAATGATACCCTTCACAGATATATCCTGTGCTTTTCATTTAAAATGGTTACTGTTTTAATCCTTAAGTAGAATCTCACTAAAAAATTACATTAAGAGGATAGGGTATTGGGGCGCCTGGCTGGCTCAGTGGGTTAAAGCCTCTGCCTTTGGCTCAGGTCTTGATCTCAGGGTCCTGGGATTGAGGCCCTCGTCGGGCTCTCTGCTCAGCAGGGAGCCTCTTCTCTTCCTCTCTCTCTGCCTGCCTCTCTGCCTACTTGTGATCTCTGTCTGTCAAATAAATAAATAAAATCTTAAAAAAAAAAAAGAGGATAGAGTATTAATTTTGTTTCTAAAAAACCCTGGACATTAGAAGGATTAAAGAAATGTAGGGATTTTTCATGTGGTGACCATAAGATGTTTCAAGGGAGAATACAACTTTTTATCTTTGTAACTTTTTTCCAAAGCAGGTAAGTTGAAGCTCTAACTTTTCTAAATGGATGTGGATTCTTTAGTACAGTGTAGTTCACAAAAGGAGGTATTTAAAAACATCAGAGGGGTGTTTTAGTGTTGTGTAGTTTATCTAAATATTATTTCTGGACATTTATTTTTACTTTCTGCTCTTTACCCTGATGTTTATCTTTGTGATCCTAAAGAGCAAAATTAAAATTTCTGGGTATAAGGGTTAATTTATGTTTCCTGAAAAGACACATTTTAAAGTCAAGAGAAAAATCTGTCACTTCTCTGAAAAACTCAGCTCCTTTAATGTGCTCTCCCTTCCTAACTCCCGGTTGGCATAATTACTTCATTACTCAGACTGTGTGCACGTGTCTTGCACTCTTTTAATTTATACCTGTTTGTTATGTTTACTCATGTAATTCCCTACTTTTATTCATAGTCACTTTAGTGTTAAGAGGGTAAAAATGGAGAATTGTTGGTAATATTCATGTTGCAGTGAACTCCCGCTGTGTTCAACCCAGGTTATAATTCCTCCCGTGGATGGCTGCTTGGAAGCCTGAATTCTCACTGTATGAAAGGAATTTAAACATTTGATAAGAGCCATGGAATGATATTTATTTCTGAAGTTCTTTTCACTGTTTAACTTTATTTTTTAGTCTAGTATACTTTATTAGACTTAGAAAGACAATTTATTCACAGATTAAATAATAAAATCAGATATCAGTTTTGAAGTAGTCTTTAGCCATTGGAGTTTGAGGCTTGCTTACTTTCGTAAGAATTTTCAGTGTTTCATAATGGGATTGTGTGATGAGAGCCAGGTGACTCAAGTTCCAAAGGCTCTTCTGAGTTCAGGGTTACATGTGAATATAAACTTGATGATTTGTGGGGAAAATGTGCATTTATTTCATAATTAAATTTAGAAGTTTGGAAATTAAAGCAGAAATGCCATTTCCCAGATGAAATATTGAAAAAGTACAGAGGAGACATCACCATTTTTATAGATAAAAACTGCTAAAAGCTAATTAGCACTGCAGAGGGCATTGGTAACTGGTGATAATTTACTCCAATGATCTAAAGGACAGAAACAGCAAGGTTAACACAGTCACTTTGTTTTAGAGTCATATCTTTCTGTCTAAAACGGATTTTTTAATAAGATTTTATTTATTTTTTTGACAGAGATCACAAGTAGGCAGAGAGGCAGGCAGAGAGAGAGAGAGGAGAAAGCAGGCTCCCTGCTGAGCAGAGAGCCCAATGTGAGGCTTGATCCCAGGACCTTGAGATCATGGCCTGAGCCGAAGGCAGAGGCTTTAACCCACTGAGCCATCCAGGTGCCCCTAAAACTGATTTTTTAAAATTCTATTTCATTCTTACAAACTATTTTTGAGCATTCATTTGTGCATCCAAGAAACAGTTAACTCACCTGCCCTCTTGGTCTCTGAAAAATAGGAACAACTTCAGATCTACTTACTGACAGTCAAAGCCCTCCTAGAGTAGGTCAAGGAAAACCTTTTCGAGCAGTTTGTGAAGGTTGAAGTAATGTAGATATAAGCAGAGTAACAATGTAACTGTATTTCTTACCAGGCAATGTTTTAGTCTTACATCTCACATTGGATAGTATGCTCATGTAGAAAAGTACTATTCAGTGGAAATATGAGCCACATATACAATTTTAAATTTTCTGGTAACCATGTTGAAAGTAAAATAATGGGTGAAATTAATTTTAATATATTTTGTTTAACCAAATGTTCAAAAATACTGTTTTGTTATGAAATCAATATAAAATTTATTAATGAGTTGTTTTACTTTTGGGGGGTAGTAAGTCTTCAAAATCCAGTGTATATTTTACACTTAAAGCAAATCCCCATTTGGATTAGTCACATTTCAAGTGGCTACTGTATTGGACCACCGAGTTCTAGAACAAGTGTTTTCTGAGGGATCCCAGGAACTACCTTGAATTTTGGAGGTGAAGGCCCCATATTTACAGTTTGGCTAGGAAGGGCTTGTGGCAAAATGATTAAGATCCTAGCTAGCTTAAAAAGTACTGAATTCAGCATCTAAAACCTTGGGTTAAAGAAGGCTAAGGCATGGTTTGACTTGCCTGCATTCACTCTAAGTGTGTATTATGATTGTCCTAAGAATACTTAGTTTGTGGAGAGCTGAACTGTCAATTTCATGTTTTATAGAAAAGTACACTTTGAAGAATTTTCTTTTGCTAAGATGTAAGTAAGGCATGACATTTTAAATTTTTTAATTTTCAAAAGTAAATTAAAAATAATGAAACCATTTACTTTTTATAATACATGGAAAGACATATTTCTTCCATCATAAGCCTTTTTTGAGGGGGGCAGTTATTAAATACATGTATTGATATTCACTTCCATTGTTTTTCACTAAAGGCAGTTGAAGCTTAAAAAATAACATTATTACAAACTTTAAAATAAAAGACAAGTCATAAGACTTTGATTTTGTATCATTTAGCTACATTGTTTGAATATGTAGGTTGCCTTAAAATGTGCATTTATTGAGTTTAGATTTTAATAATAAAAACTTCCTCTTAAATGAATCGTGATTTATGCACTTTGTGGGCTAAATGAATTAGACTCCAAACTTTTATCTGAATCTATGGAGCTTGGATATAAATTGAAAAGATCACAGCTATGGGGAGAAGACCTATACTGCAAAGGCCTTTCTGCATAGATTATAAACATCATAACTCAATAATTTTTTCAAAACTGTGGTTATAATTGGACCCAATGGGGGTCTCTTTCTTTGATCAGATCACAGTAACTGTGACTTTACACTGGAAAATGTCACTACTGTGAAGGTTTATCACCTGTAGAGCTGGTCTTTCCTCTGATGCTGTGTTCATTTCTCATTAGCATTATTCAAAGTTTAGTTGTTAATTAGGTTGACACTTCAATTACAATCATCATCTACAGGAGTAGTCAGGGCTGCTTGCATAAAGAAATTTTTAAAAATACCCTTCCTTGGGTATATGTGTAAAGGAGAAATGACATTATTTTATTTTGTTATCTGGTGGTTTCATAAGGTTCAGAATATGCTCTGTAAGGGAGCAATCCAACCACAATTTCTCCCAGCGGTTTTGTTTTCTTGAAAAAAAAAAAAAGGGTTTTTATGTGACTTCATGTTCCCATGTAAAGCATCAATGAGGAATGATAAGAGCACCAATATTTTTAAAGTGTAGACAGTGTAGTTTTCTATAACGCATGAAAGGAATTGGTCAGGTGAATTAAATGATAGGAACGTATCACATCATTTCCCTTTTAAAAAATTAGAGTATGTGTCAGGATTGTGATTATACCTACAGAATACTCATCTAAGTAAGGGTCGTTCATAAATAGTAACCATTCTATAAGATACTTGCAATGTTTGGAAATTTATCGTCTTCTTATTTCATAATACTCTTCTTAGTGGGCTATTTAGCATATGCTAGCTCATTTTGGCATTTCTTTTTTGTTTTAATACCCTAAAAATGATTATTATGTAGAATTATAGCCAGTCAAGTTTTTAAATAGTCCAAGAAAGTAGAAATCAAAATATGCTTGTTTCTCTCTATGAATTATTGGTTAAATAAACCGGAACTTGAAGGACAGAAATGTATGAAAAATGATAACAAATTTGGATGCCTTGAGAAATTATGCAAACTCCTGAGAAATAAATATTTCTTTGATTTAAAAATATTAATCTGATTACTGGTTCATAAAGCGATGACATTGAACTCAAACCCAGCACATTGTGGTGGGGGAAAAACTGGACAGAACTGGGTTGAAATTTCAGTCTTGCCATGCAGTAGCTGTATAGGGAGGGCAAACTGATTCACATCTTTAAGCGCCTGTTTCTTCATTCATAAATAGCAATACAAATGTCTTTCTTAGAAGGCTGTGAAAACTGAGACTCTGTATAACATGTGCATAACGTGATTCTCTACTCATGGTAGGTTCTCAATCACTTTAACTTCTCCCCCCTCTTTTTGTCTAATAATGGTGAAAACTATTCAACAAACGAGTAGAAAATTGGATATGCAAATGAGACTTCCAAAAATAAAATTAAATGGTAAGTGATCCTGGAGGACCTGTAACAAATAACCTTACATGGCAGAAATGAACGATTCCTACCGGCTTCTTCTCAAAACAAGTAGACACATGTTGTAATTGCTAAAAATCTGCAGAAAAGTGGCTCACAGGCAGTTTACCGTAAAATAATTAAAGCTTATTTATGTCAAGAGGCCTTGGGAAAAAAAGAGAGCATAAACCAATTTGCATTAGCACGTTACTATCGGCTCCTGCTTTCGTTTCAATTAACAGACCAGCAGGTGCTCTCTGCAGTTAAAAAGATAAGCTATCAGGGAGGAGGATGAGTTTTTGGCTGACCTGCAGACACTGTGGTTTGCCTGCTGATTGGGTTCGTACCTCGCTGTACCAATTTCTGAGGTGTTAATTTAACTGTTCCTCTCTGTCATGCAGGTCTCGGCCCTGAAAAATAAACTGAAGAAGCAGTCTACAGCTACGGGTGATGGAGTAGCTAGGGCCTTTCTTAGGGCACAGGCTGCTTTGTTTGGATCCTACAGAGATGCACTGAGATACAAACCTGTAAGCGTTTTATTTCATCCCTATTTTAATTTGCTTTTTTAATGCTTCTTTAGAATGGGGCAGAGAAAAGAAACATTTTACTATCACACAAAAAGAGAAAGTGTCATAAAGGTCTTTTAAAATCCAAAATAATGTGCTTTAAGGCATTGTGCCCTGTGTCCAATTCCTTGACTTTTCAGTTTTAGTTCTTTTAGTAACCTTTAATTATTTCCCACATTCTTTGGCACATCATCTTATGTATTGTTCTAAAGTGGCTTACCTCTTAACTAATTAATGAATTGTATTAATGAGTTTTAATGTAACCACCTGACCTTAAAATCATTAAGAAATTATCTAGACAGTTGGGTTTCATAGATTAATCCATTTAGAAGTCTGTACAAAGTGGAAATTTAAAAATATAGGAGCTTGCAAATTTTGCAATGTTTGGAAATTTATCGTCATTTCATAATACTCTTCTTAGTGGGCTATTTAGCATATGCTAGCTCATTTTGGCATATGATTATTATGTAGAATTATAGCCAGTCAAGTTTTTAAATAGTCCAAGAAAGTAGAAATCAAAATATGCTTGTTTCTCTCTATGAATTATTGGTTAAATATATTAGTCTGATTTTAATGAAAATAATTACACTACCCTTCCATGACCAGCTGACTATGTTGTAATGGATAAAAAACATTGAGTTAGTAATAAGTAGTAAGACATGCTATCTAATAAGAATTCCACTGTTATTAAGCTGTGTAACCTTGACCCATTTCCTTGGTCTCTCTCTAGACTTTGATCTTCTCATTTGGAAAATGAGATTTCTTATACTTTACCTATCTACTTTTCAGAATTGTACCTATCATATCCTATCATAAACCATGAAACACTAAACATGCGTGAATGGGTTATATCCTTTCTAAACTGGCTTCTCAATTAGTAGTTCCCACCCAATAGCTCTTATGTCTCTGAGGAGTTACTGAGTTACTAGGAGTCCTTAAATGGATAGGTAGATCAGCTGCTGTCTCTAGAGAAGTACATATGTCTAATTTGCATGCTAATCTTTTTGAAATATGTGTCTGTTTTTTAAAGCTTTGTAGAAGTCATAATACTGCACATACTATACATATTGAGAAACACATGGGGGAGTCTTTAAAAATTATCGACAGTTACATGGTTTTATTTATTAAAAGACTGGAAACCAATCATCTGTACTAATAAAATTGTAAAATCAGCTGGTTGTCAAATTTTTTTTTTTTAAAACAAGTTGATTTCAAGTTTACAGTACAGGAGGTAAATGTAAAAGTACCACTTAGCTTACATTTTGCCACATTTAAGTAATTTTTAATCTTTGCAGGCTGCATTTTTCTTTTCCTTTTTAAATTTGTGAAGGACTTCAGATTTGAGGAAAGCAAATTGAAGAGAAAATTTCCTTAAATGATTTAAATTGCCAGTTGAACAGATAGGGGATTACGTTTTCAATGACTGATTTTTTTTTTCAAAGCCAGATTCCCAATTTCAGCAGGAAAATACATAATTTCATTAGAGAATATCTTTCCTGTTTATGGATCACATCTTATTATAAACTTCTTTGATAACTTATCTACCTTTTCCTTTTTATGTTTTGTGTTTTATTTTTCCCTGCTAATTCTTTCTGTAAGTTGGGGGACAGTATTCTTATTCTGTATGTTTTTATATTTCTTCTGAATCTTGAATGAAAGCTTAATCTTTAAAGTATACTAAATTCTATTAAAGTATACTAAATTTTGATACTTTCTATTTTCAAAAGAAATAGTTTTTTCAGAAAATTATTTCTTTGTTGTGTATAAAGTATATTTTGTTGTCATTTAGGCATTATCTTTGCAAATTACTCGATATTTTAATTTATTAAAAGTATACTTTTTATTTTGTGAACTCTTTTGGACATTTATATAATAGGTATATGTCTTTAATATATTTTCTGATTAATATTAAAAAAGAGCCATGTTTACAAGTTACAATTATTTCATGGTTTTGTCTCTTTTTATAAAAATATCTCGGTGGTGTCCTCTAGCTATTAGAGTACAACTGGAAAAAAAAAATCAATTAATAGCTTTAAATGAATATGACTTTAAAAAAAAAAGATTTTATTTATTTATTTGACAGAGAGAGAAATCACAAGTGGGCAGAGAGGTAAGTAGGGAGGGACGGAAGCAGGCCTCTGCTGAGCAGGGAGCCCAATGTGGGGCTCGATCCCAGGACCCTGAGTTCATGACCTGAGCCAAAGGCAGAGGCTTAACCCACTGAGCCACCCAGGAACCCCATGAATATGACTTTTTTAACTGGGTATTACTTTCCAAATTTCATGATTATTTATATATATATACATATATATATGTATATATATATATAAAAGCAAACTATTCTTATTATGTTATTTCTCTTACATTGCCAAAATTAGACCTGTCACAGAACTGTCCTTCAAGACCCTCACAATGGGCAAGCAGTCTGTCTTTACTTTTTATCCTGATTTTTGACCTCAATTCAGAGAATTCTGCTTGAGGCTCCAAAATGTCCCAAGCGTCTCAGGCTTCCAAACATTCCAAATTACTACAGTTAATGTTCTTTCTTCCTGGTAGTGCTTTTATCTTTCTTGCTTTTAATGGCCATCTAGTTCCTTTCTAATTCTTAAAACTGCAGTTTATACTGACCCTTTTTTTCTATGAATTAATTATACTCACTTTCTTTAAAACATTTCTTCTCCCTTTTTTGTATGGTTTTTACTATGGTTCTTTTATTATTTTTACTGAAATTCATAATTAGTTGCTATTAAAACAATAATTGACCTTCATGTACCCTCTGGGTATCAGGCATTAATAGACACTTTAGATAGACTATTTACCCTTTTCATGTTAAAGATGAGGAACATGATGTTCAGAGTGTAAATAACCTCTCTGAGGTTCCTGGGATACCAAACAGTGGGGCCCACACTTGAATCTCTTCTTCCGCAGTCCCCCTCTTGTTCCAGTGTGGCACAGTTCTGCTTGCTCTGGCCTCCATTACTGTATCATACTCTCCTTGAGATAAATGTCCTGAACTAGCATTTCTTCTAAATGAAGATGCATGGAAGGCATTCAGAACACACTATGGAGAGACTGAACAAATGATGCGGTCATAGGACTTTTCTCAAAAGGAGCATATGGTAGTGATGTCCCACTGTGTGTGTGGAGATATAGATAGATAGATATAAATTGGGGAAATAATTTGTTATTCATGCTGCATATTTCCATTTGTGGTTTTGTTGACCTGGGGGGTAACTGCCATTGCTCATTCTGCACCTTCCTCCTCCCTCAGTCTTCAGTGGTGTTGGTGGGGAGCCAGTGGGATGTGGGCTGTGAGGGAAAGCCCTCAGGATGATTTGAATGTCCGTTTTCAAATGCAAATACTAAATACCTATACTAAATGCTGCCAAAGAGGAACTTATGTTACAAATAAACTAGAATGTCTGAGTGACAACTCTAAAGAGGTTGTTGCTCTTCTCAGATTTCCTCACTATTACCTTCTGAATGACACACGAGCACTATTGCCTACTCTTACTTACAGAGAGAAATACACAAGTCCTCAAAGTTGTTGGAAAGTGATTTAAATAAAACAGTAGATATTTTGATTTGGGGGGATTTTAGCCAGCAGCAAGTTAGTTACTTTTTAAGAATTCAAAAATGTGAGTTCAAAATAATGTGCTACATGGATTGAAGAAACGTGGTAAGAACACAAGCTCTAGAACCAGGCTGCCTGGGTTCAGATCCTCCTGCTGCGACTCACTAGTTGAGTTTGGGCAAATGAATGTCATAGTGCTTTAGTTTCCTCTTGTGTTCTTTAAAAAAGGTAGTAATTCTTCTTGGGTTATTTAGAGAATAAAATATGTTCATAAATGTAAGTTACTTAGAACAGTGTTTGGCATATTATCAATGCTTTATATATTTGCTATTATTAAAAATGACATTTTAGAAGTACTAAGTTTGGGGAGGAAAATTCCTCTAACAAAACTAAAGTACCCTCCTCTGATTTCCCAAAAGAAAAACACTGTTATAAACATGAGAATACTTGTAGGTGATTGTATTAAATAACTAGTAAAGGGTCATCAGTTGTACGTCTGTGTATCATTTGTATCACAAGCTATTAAAAATAAAAAAGTCAATTTTTGACCAACAGCTAATGTTAACGAAATGTTTGCCCAAGTTAAAATACTGCTTAATATGTTCAAAGGCATATTCTTGGTTATCCTAAGAGCAAAGAAGTAACACTTAGATCTAGTCCTTTGAATACTTGGGGTGCTGTCATTTGTTTCAATCACTCAAGCTTTTCTGGGCAGCTCTGAGCCTTGCTGATGGATTTAAAGGTGAATTCTTTTTAAAATAAAGATTGGTTGGTAATCTAGGCCTCTGTTTGGCAGTTTGGAAGAGTTGTCCCTTTGGAATATATTTCTTCAAACATTATCAGTAAATAATGTTATATTTTGTGATTAAACTCAAACAATTTAAGCACAGGATTGGTATCCATAATTTAAGTGGACATTCACTAAATCTTTGCCTTCAAGTTTTCATTTAACAGATTTGCAGCTGTCAACTTGTTAAAGATATAAAAATCCAAGTTGAAATATACATTTGCTCACTCCTCTTGGTTTTATGGTTACTAAAACATTTTAGGTGCCCATTCATCTCATTACCCAAGCTTGAGTATAGACTTTTTGGCTTTAGAAATGGTTGTAACCAAGGAAATATTTGTTGTGTATTTGGAGTCTCATAAAATATGGTTGCTTTTGTGGCACTTTTTTCTGCTCTTTTTTTTTTTTTTTTTTTCTTTTTAACAGAGAAGGAATCTTGCTTAACTGCTTTAGCAAAAATGTAAAAATTCAGCACCACCACTATGGGATAGATAGAACTAGGGACTCTAATAGTAAGTGTTTCATGAGAATAGAGAGTGTTTTTCTTTAAATTGTGGAAAAGAAAAATACATATTTTTCACAGTGTGTATAAAACTAATACATTGCTCTATTAATCTTTTTAACTGCTCAAGTTTAGAGTTCTAGAAACAACTGTGTCTAATTTAGAAAAATCAATTTCTTTCCGTATCTTAACTTGCTGAATCACAGGCAAATGGAACATTGATAGCTATTTTTATTCAAGACAGATCTAATAACTTTAGGACAAGCTCATATAATAATATATACAGAAAGAAGATTTTGCTGTAAATAATGATTAAAGTTTATGATTTAAATATAAGGCTTTTTTTCCTCAGTAATTTTCAGCAGTAGAAAAAGCATTGTTTTCATGGTTAATAAACCCTGAGCGTAGACTTGTGGTACCTTACATAATAATAGCACTGGGATACTTGGAAGAAGAATGCTATATAATCTGGAAAATATTTTAATATTATTTTCTGTGAGAACCTGAATATATTTGACCATTCCCTTGAGAGAACTGATAACTGAGTATTTAAGAGATTTAAAAATTTAAAAATACCATCGTTATGCAGACATTTTTGCTTGTTTATATTTGTTACATAACAGTGACATTACATATTAAGCCCAAGTGTATTAGGGAACTGAATAAGTATTATGTTGATACTTTGTTTATTATATTTCACATTTTTATGCAGCATCATTCTTCATAAAACCTTAATTTTTTTCAATATGAATCCTTACTAAGTCATATATATCCTTAAAGCATTAAGATCTAATCCATGTTTTTTTTTAATTTTAATTTTTTAATTAACATATAATGTATTATTTGCCCCAGGGGTACAGGTCTACAGGTCTGTGAGTCATCAGGCTTACACACTTCACTGCACTCACCATAGCACATACCCTCCCCAATGTCCGTAACCCAACCACTCTCTCCATACCTGCCTCCCCCCGGCAACCCTCAGGGTTTTTTTTTTTTTTTATATATATATATTTTTATTTTTTATAAATAAATAATGTGTTATTAGCCCCAGGGGTACACCATAGCACATACCCTCCCCAATGTCCATAAGCCCACCACCGTCTCCCTATCCGCCTTCCCCCAGCAACCCTCAGTTTGTTTTGTGAGATTAAGAGTCTCTTATGGCTTGCCTCCCTCCAGATCCCATTTTGTTTCATTTTTTTCTTTTCCTACCTCCCAACCCCCCCACATTGCATCTCCACTTCCTCATATCAGGGAGATCATATGATAGTTCTCTTTCTCCAATTGACTTACTTCGCTAAGCATAATACCCTCTATTCCATCCACGTTGTCGCAAATGGCAAGATCTAGTCCATGTTTAAGTATGTTCTTGTTCTTGCAAAGTTTCCTTCTCCAGAAGACAATATAGAACTTGAAAGATATCCATCCTTAAAAACACACTAAACAAAAATACTGATTTGATGATAATCACTTTGAGACTGAACATAATAGTAGGGTAGGAAAAACAACACTATCTCCTCCATATCTTTCTTGTGTCTTAATTATCCTATAAAAATAATTCAAATTATTAACCAGTGGATATTTACTGAACACTCAGAATACAAATACTATGTTGAGTATTACAATAAAAAGTGCAGAGATATATAAGGATATAGTCCCAGACCTTAAAAATGCACAGGTGAGATCTATAAAAATAACTTTTAATACAACTTAGAAAATAAATGCTAAAAGAAAGTTATACTCTGGATTTTCAGAGGAGGGAGAATTTACTTATTTATGTTAAATATGGAATCTGAGACTTTGTGAGGTAAATGATCTATTCCATAAGGGCCAAATTTATGCCGCTGGAGGGCATTT